>NC_141693.1:1098273819-1098506319 GCF_964263255.1 Lissotriton vulgaris
CTTTCTGGCTCTTTCCATCCCCAGATAACTTTATCACCATCTCCCTCAGATGCGGGTGCAGGCGATGAAAAGGAGCCACAAGAAATCGGATTGCTCGCTTCGGACTTAGTGCAAGGTTTAGGCAGACCTCAGTAACTTCTACATTTTTCTTACAGGCTTTTGTATGGTGCCCTTTCTACTTTTTAGTTGAGCTTCAGGGATGACGGAACATGTCAAAAGGGAATCTAACATCTTTTAGGACTGTGATGGCAGGTCAAACTATTTCTTTAATGCAAGTCTCCTTTTCCCCATTTAAGCAGTCATGATTTAAAATAATGATAAATGCTTGTTTCTACTATGTAATTAAAAGATGGTCAGCGAGGAGATACCAATAAAAGACACTTACTTATAAATGGCTATTATATACAGTTGTTCTCCAGTCAAAAACAGACCTGGGAGTTTCGCCTTAATGTGCAACTTGGATGCACGATTTCTCATATCTAAAGGGGCTCTCAAAAGCTAGTAGTTCCATCTAGAGAAATTTGAATGCTGGGAGGCTACAGAAAAAAAATATTTCATAGTGATCATAGGCTTAGGCCAGACACCAGTGCCTTGCTTTGGATGTTGAACGAAAGGTATTGAGACAGGCACGTTTTCAAATGGTAAAATGCTCATACTATTCAGTCTCAAGGTAACTAAATGAATCCTAAGAATTATTTAAAAAAGGTGAACACAATCATTACATAAACCACCTACTAGCACTGAAATAAGAGTTCTAAGATTTGAAGAGAAGCGGCCTTTTGGCTTCTGTGCCTTTGGCATAGAAAAAGTATACTCTAACGAGCAGCTGAATGGGCTTCACATAGGGCTTGTTTCAAAGTAGGTTTATTATCATCAAAAGTTAAAGAAAATGAAATCTAAACTTCACAACTCAAAAGAACTAATGTAATGGACTGCATTTTTTCATACAAAAGTTTAAACATACATTAAACAATGTTTCTTGTACAGGTTATACTATATAAATTGACCAACTTTTACAATTTTCATAACCATATTTCAGATTACTCACTTGGACATGGGTTTATTTCCACTTTCCTCCTTTGCCTTCCTTCCCTCTTCCACAGCCTTGAGGTTAAGAAGCGGTATGACCTCTGCATTGCCATAACCACTGAAGGTGATAGCTGCTGTCCCGTTCTCTTCATCAATTTCTTCGATCTCTGCTTCATACCACCTGTAAAGATATCACGGCTGTAAGCATGTGAGTAGTAGTTTAAAACTCAGCCCTACAATAACTACACTATTATTTAGAATAGACATGTGGACTCAACGTGTTACTTCTAAACATGATCTGCAACAGATAAAAATGTCAGGAGACACAAACTTAACAGCTTGTTTAGTTTCCAGCTGCTTACTTAAAGGGACACAACTAATAACCAGATTAACAGGATATAATTTGTCCACAAAACCTTCACTCAAATGTGCATTAACTACCCAAAAAAAAAACACCGATTGCAAGTACATCAAATGTTCAATGTTATTCATGGTAAACTCACTTGCTTTTTGTTTTACAAAAGCAGCTCTAAATTGACATCTAAGGCAGAGAATGAAAGTGCCGCCCATGAACTCCCATTTCAACGTCCAAACGCTTCTCCTTACCCACTGTACCAAACCCAACAGTGTTTACTTGCACAACATTGAAAAATTGATGGCACAGCCTAAACCTTTGCTGTCGTGGACTCGAGTACAAACACATTTTATGACCTGAATCAATGAATTAGGAACATCCGCAGCTTAAGTGTTGTAGCTATCTTAATAACGGATTTCACAAACCCTCAAACTACAAGGTAGCCTGAAGTTTGCTACTCACCGTAATGCTATTTCAGCTACATTTTTGTGTTCCTCCAGTTCACAAATCAGGGCAACGGTGCCACCCTGTGGCTGCAATAGAATATGCACCATCGAAACAAAAGATCTGTTAAAATTTGAGATTTACAGTCATCACAGACTAAATGAGTCTTTTTGTGGTCAATGAAGCTTACTAGCTGAAGTTAGATCAAGACCTTATCGCTAATGAGGCCACTTTTCCCTATTGCAGTTCTAGTAACAATCGCGGTTGTAGGATTCACAGAAGAGGATTGCTATTCTATTCATATCACTGCTGATATTGTATTTGTTATATATTTTATACAACAATATATATATATACAACAATGGTTTATCTTTGCCTCCGACAAATCAGCCCCGTTCACCATCCTTCCGTGGTGCCATTTCAAAGGGCTAAAATGTGTTATGTAAAATGAAGGACAAAGAAGGCTTCCAGACAAGTTAGATGTGAAGTGTTTCATGGCAAATCTCGCAGATGTAAAGGCACTAACAGTTTGGAAGTAAACTTATTTTTTAACAAGGCTCTTTTCTGCTTTAATACCCTAAACTTGGCATTTGGATGTCTCATTAGCGATGACCACTATCTGGGTACCAGGAAATAATGTGAAGGCCGTTTCTTTAGCAAAGGGATATATCCAGCAAGGAGTCCCTATGGCACTGTATCCATGCTGAGAATGCCGAAGTATCTTCAAGCAAAAGACACAATTCTAGTGCAAATTGCAAACCACACGCCACACTGAAATTAGAGACTAAAATCGGACACATGGAGGACCTAAACTCTATGGCCTGAAATTAAACTGAGAAGTGCAATGCAAACTCGAACATTTGCACGTGAAAAAAACAATGATGTGGAAAACTAACAGCAAACAATACTTCTACATATTTTTTTTTTTTATAAGTTCAAAATATCACATTCTCATTTCTAGTCCTACACCTGTATGTTTGGAATGTGCCATCAGGAAGGCATTCTTCCCACTACCCAATTATGCTATTTTCCCATTCCAAATACTACTTAAAGTGTGTAGTTGATTAAAACCTTTACACCGGTAGATGACATATCCATCTTTTAAAACAAAGGACAATAATAAAAAGGAACGTCTTATACAATATAACATATGCTGAATACCCCACAACCAAAAAAAAAAAAATAGGTTGAGTAGGTAGGGCTTCAAACATCTTTTATGAAGAGAAAACTGCGATATTATGAAACGTATGTGGCGTTATCGCTTTTTATACCTATATAAAAAGAGCAATGACACCGCAATGTTTTTAATCCAAAAGGATATTCCCAGCAATCAAGAACACTTATTTTATGAACAGTGACTGTTCTGTTCGTTAAAATAAGTTTTCTTGATAGGCTGGAAATATAATTTTAGTTTAAAAAACCTTGTGGTGTCATCAATCTTTATATAGGTTATTGAAACCTACATGAAGAGCGATGACATCACAATATTTTTAATCTAAATTTACATTTAAAGCATATCATGAACACTTATTTTAATGAGCATTAACTTACGTTAAATACTACTACTTTGTTTATCTGTAAATAGCAAATTAAGACTGATTTTTTTTAACTATAGGAGAGAGCATTTCACAATTTGGCTTCGGTCACATGCAACAGACACCCATTTGCACTTTTAGGATGTGAAATGTGCATATGAATGGGTTCTCAATTGCTTGTAGGGGACGGACTTTATATTTTATCGTTGAAAAATGTGAGGAGTGATTGGGAACGCACCTCCATGTGCTAAGTATGAGATAGCTTGTGGCGGCAATTTGGACATGTTTTAAGATGGAAAGGGGTTTCTTTGAGGTTTTTCCAATAATGTAACGTGGCAAACAAACGCATAGTCACTTGGACTGAATGAATATAAAGATCCAGACATAGAAAGACAAGTTGTAAGGCTTTCAGATGGAAGTTTGTCAGGATGGCCTTAGATCCTGGATTACAAACAGCCAGGTTTTGCATCCTTAGTTGGGAACCTAGGGCACAATGTACTAAGATTGGATTTGCAGAACGTAGTTGCAACTAGAGCACCAACTTTTTGCGAACCCTATTATTTTGCGAAAGATTTATGTACTAATAAGTCTGTTCACAAAATACCAAATTGCAGTGTGTTGCAACTCGACCTACCTCAGGAACATTAATGAAGTATGTCACATACTAAGACCCAATAAGATTCGCTGCCATCACAGGGTTGATGGACTGCTGTTTATTTTATTTATATAGTGCCTGAATCACCCCCTGAGGGGTACCTCTGCGCTTGTGGACCCACATGTAGGTGCTGATACTATGTGAGGCATCTAGAACAAAAGTGTTTTCAGTAGACTAGCATGTTGGATAGTTTTCAAATAAAGCAGACTTTTTTCCTTTCTTTAAATGCAGCGTGTATGCCACCCAAAAAAGTTTTCTGACCATTTACAAACTACAAGTGTTCCCTAACCTTCAGTAGTTGGTAAAAAACAATGTTTTGCCATCGAAATTCAGTCGCAAAACATTAATAAATACTCTAAGTAATCACTATTTGGAAGAGGTACATTTTGGGTATACCATCCAAATAGCGATTCAAAACTATTTCCTAAACCCATTTAGCAATACGGTAATATTCTGAATCGCTAAATGGGTGTAGTATATTTGTAGAAAGAAATTTCTTGTTGCAAACCCTGCTTTTTACCGAATCATAACATTTGCGACCAGATATTGGCGGGATGAAGCAACAAAAATCCATCCACCAGGGGATTGCGAGAGAATCCACTAAAGTAGAAAAAGACAGTTAAAACAAATTGGGAGTCCTGAAGGCCATCTGAGGGCGGATGACCAAGTTAGAGCTTGAAATCCACAGCTTGGAGACAGTATTTTCAAACCAATGACGCAACAAAACTAGCAGACAATAGCAATAAGATATCATAATAGTCTGAGAAGTCTGTTCACGAAACCAATTACCTTAATCACAATGCACAAGCCCGCCGCTATGGAGAAGGGGACCGCCCGGACAAGACACTTACAGGCCTGCTTTAGAAACTGTGTGCATCCACATACATGGTGGAATTACTTGAAAAGGACTCCCATCACCAAGTCACCCTTGATGTGCTCCTACAATTAATGTCCACATTGTACTGTAAACTCTACGCAGCCACCCAGGTGCATGGTAAGGCAGACTTAACAGTATCCAGACACAATCCAGCTATTATAATCAGACAGGGCCCATCGACAATACCTCGATTCGCCCATCCCCACAGAAGAAATTGTGAAGATTATCAAATCCCTACCAGGGATAAGGTGCTTGGGCTGGATGCCTGAATACTGCTTTCTACAAAAAATGTGCGTCCTTGCTGGCCCCCACCTCCTGGTCATGTTCGAGGACTCCTTCGAGATATCATGTCTGCCTACCTCACACAGAGTCCATAATGGGAACACTACTTATAATAATAATAATAATAATAATAATAATGCGATTTATCGAGCGCGAACAGCTACGTCACAAGGAGGTGTCCCGGCGCTGTGAAAGCAGCGGATCCCCAAAGCACAAGCTACATACAGGAAGTTAGTGTATTTTGTGGAAGAGCCAGGTCTTAAGACTTTGTTTGAAGACGGCTTCAGAGGGAGCCTGTTGTAGCTCTGGGGGAAGAGAGTTCCATAACACGGCTACGTTAGCCGTGAAGGTTCTTCCCCCTAGGCGTACTCTTTTTACCCGAGGGACCACAAGCTGCACTCGCCCGTTGGAACGGAGAGTTCTAGATTGGTGGTATCAGGGTAGCCTAGATCTCAGGTAATTAGGGCAAGTACCATATAGGGCTCTATATGCCAGAGTCAAGGTTTTAAACTTTATCCTGCTGGCCACTGGGAGCCAGTGCAGGGCTCGCAGGTGCGGAGAGACTGAGTGTTTGAAGGGAATTTGCCTTAGCAGTCTCGCAGCCGCATTCTGAACCATCTGAAGCCGTTGGATCAGATAGGCAGGAAGGCCCAGGTATAAGCCATTGGCGTAGTCCAGCCTAGAAGTTACAGTTGCATGAACAACCGTCTTGCGACACTCCTCCGGCAGTAGCCACAATATCTTGTTCAGGTTCCTCAGTTTAGAGAAACAGCAGCCTGCAGTTTGCTGAATATGCGAGGCAAAGGATAGGCTGCTATCCCATCTGATCCCCAAGTTTTTGGCACTATGGCTAGGCGAGGGGGGGGGGGACCCATTTCCACCGGCCACCACAGCTCTGCAGGAGGAGGCGAGCCTTTGCCGAAGAAGATCACCTCTGTCTTCCCGGCATTTAATTTTAATTTATTTGTGTTCATCCATCTAGCGACATCTTGGAGGCAACCCTTGAAACTCGCAAAGGCACTTTCAGATACCTCCGAGTATGGGAACACCAACTGGGAATCGTCGGCGTAAGAGATCGCTTTGATCCCCCAGTTGGCGATAAGCGTAAAAAGGGGGGCCAGGTAAACACGAAATAGAGGCGGGCTCAAAGCCGAGCCCTGGGGGACGCCGTATTTTATCTTGGTGAATTTAGAAACAAACTCCCCCAGAGCCACCTTCTGTGTTCTCTGCGATAAGTACGAGCGAACCCAGCCCAGTGCCTGATCTTTTAGCCCTATCTCCGCCAGCCGTTGTAGCAATTTAAGATGGTCCACCGTATCAAAAGCGGCCGATAGATCCAGGAGAACCAGCATAGCTGACTCCCCTGAATCCAACGACCACCTTACGGAGTCAGCTACCTCAATAAGAGCCGTCTCCGTGCTGAAGCCCGGTCTAAAGCCTGATTGGGTCTCATGTAATATATCATGCATCTCAATATATTTGTTGAGTTGCCTTTGTATAATTTTCTCAAGCATTTTCCCAGGGGCTGCCAGCAATGATATGGGGAGCAGGTTATTGAGGTCCATTGGGTCACCATTCGCTTTTTTCTTTAGTGGGAGTAGTGTAGCATGCTTCCAGGCATCAGGGAAGACTCCTTCAACAATGGGCCTGTTCCAAATTGCCTGTAAGGTAGGTGCAACAAACTCACTAAAGGATTTCCAGAGCCTGGGTGGGCAAGGGTCCATAGGAGACCCAGATTTACATTTAAGAAGTTCTTTGATGACAGTGATATCATCTACTTGGTCAAACTGCTCAAGTAACGCGGTTGGCTTTCTTATTATGTCAGGGGCATCAAGTTTTGTCGTCTCTACCTACGGGGCAAAAGAGTCAGACTTTTTGGATCTTGCCTTCGAAGTATTCCGATATCTTATTGCAGAGTGACAACGAAGGAGTAACCTCCCTCTCCAAACAGCCAGGCTTGAAGAAAGATTGAACCACCTTAAAAACTTCCTTACTAGAGCACTCCGCATTTTGTATGGAGGTCGCAAGAAAGGATTTTTTTGCCCTCTGTACTGCCTTCTGAAATGTTTTTAGCGCTGTTCTATACCGATTTTTTTCCGTATCACCGTAACTGACCCTCCAGGCTCTCTCAAGTTTTATGCACTCCTTCTTGCCCTCTTTAAGGTCACTCGAGAACCAGGGGGCTGAAGGGGACTCTCTTTGGGAGACAGCTCGTTTTGCCGGTGCAACCGAGTCTACCATGTTCTTAATCCAGGTATTAAGAGCCTGGGCATTCAGGTTGCCGTCATGCGTCAGCACCGGTCTATTTTGGCACAATACTGGCCCCATTGCTTCCGGGACTAGCTTTTTCCAGGGCCTTTTAAGATAGACATGTTTCCTCAGAACTTGTCTAGGGGACTTTATTTCCACCGTGAATGGGATCAAAAAATTATCTGACCAAATTACTGGCATAGCCGTATCTACATTAACATTCAGATCATTCTCAAAAATAAGGTCAAGCGTGTGGCCCGCACTATGCGTAGGGCCTGCATTGCACAATGTCAAGTTTGCTGACCTAAGAGTCGACACAAAAGGTTCGCAGAGGTACAGTTCTCGTTATCCACGTGTAAATTAAAATCCCCAACTAAAAGAAAATTAGAGTGGCAAAGGGAACTTTGTAGAATCTCTTCTGTGAGTGTGCTCAGACTAGAGGTAGAGCCTCCAGGAGGACAGTAAATTAATAGTCCTGCCAAGGACATCTTAGGTCCTAGCTGAATACTAAAGTGCAAGCCTTCCACCCCTGACATCAAGATAGGCGACGAAGTGAGTGTGAAGGTCTCCTTAATTATTCCCAGTCACAATCCTCTAAGAGCGACCATATGTCTCCTGCATGTTTTGATAGTGATCTGCAATTTAAAAGAGCTGCTTTAAAGCTCCAAGGCCGTGCTACAAGCGGTTTCACCAGCCTCTCTGCGCTCACCTTCCCTCCCTCCCTCAGCATAAACCCACATCGATCACATACCGTGGCCATAGAATTAGCCCCCGGCGCCATCCTGTGATCTCTGCAGTCCTTATCTGTATTTAATGTCAGGAGATCTTTCGATGACCAGACCGCCCTGCCTTCATGCCCCATCGTCAACCAGCCAGCAGGACCGGCCGAGGCCGCAGCCCGGTCGCGGACGGGCGCAGACTGGCTTTCCTTAGGCACGCCATTGGCGCGCCCGCTGCGCTCGTCCGCTGCGCGGCCGGATACACATGGCCTAAAGTAGGTGTATCCCAGGATGTGACGCGGTGGTTGGGAGGAGTCTCGTCCCTCCGCTCTAACGGCCCGTAGCAGCCGTGTCGGAGCGGGGACGAAGCGAGGCAGCAGTCGTGTTCAAAGTGCCCGTGACCCCCCCTTTGTGCAAAATAAGCAGCAGGTCTGTACACAGTTTAAAATTCAAGCTTAAAAATACACAGAGCAAAATTACACGCAATTCATTAAAAATAACCAGCACCTAAGGTCGCGCTGCTATCACTTAAACCGGAAAGGTCGTCCGTCCGGTGCCATTCCTAAGGCTGCCATCGTTGATAAACGTGGACAATAAGATTCTTGCGAAAATTCTAGGTCGCTCTACTTCTCATAACCGTCGCGGCTATGCATCATCTTGATCCTCAGGTCTTCGCCGTAGCAGCCCTGCTTAACTCAACTAAAGTGTTCGATTCCCTAGAATGGGTTTGTCTCTTCCCATTTCTTGAAGTTTGGGACTCAGCAGAAATTATTTTTGATACATTAAACTCCTCTACACTCCCCAAACAGTGCATGTTCAATTTAATGGGATGATCTCGGATCCATTCCCAGTTACTTGTGGTACGCCGAAGGGCTGCCCGTTGACATCAATACTATTTGCTGTCGCAATGGAGCATCTAGCAGCCAGACTGACAACACCATGTCAATAGGGGCATCAGCTTCACAACCAGGGGACTGACTAGTGGTCACTATGTATGCAGATGACATCACACTTTAGATCTGCAGCCACAGAGAGAACTTGACTCCTATAACATGTGAGATTGTCAGCTTCAGCAGATTCTCCGGCATACAAATTAACTGGTCTAAATCTACGCTATTCACCCTCACTGGACACATTCAACACTTCCATACAGATTATCCCCTGAAATGGGTGGCCCACTCAATTTGCCATTTAAGTGTATGGCTAAGTTGAGTTCCAGACAGAATTTGGAGAGCCAACTTTGGCCGAGCAGTCACTTGGCTAGAAGAAAGCATGCCAATTTGGTCCAAAATGCCACCGTCACTCACCGGATGTATAACAATTACAAAAATGTTGAGTCTCCCGACATTTCTCTCGGTCTTCCTTAATGTCCCTATTCCACTCACTGTCCAATTGCTGCTGCGCTAAGGTCTGATCTTGTAACACTAACCTGAGCTGGCGGTCAACCCAGCATCTCCTTTTCAGGGCGGACTGGGGCGCCAGATATGACACTATATGCTTTAGGTGCCCAAGCACAATTCCTACACTAATTGATACACTATACCAGCCACACACTGCCATTGAAACAGACCGTGCAGCCTCATGGCCCCTGACTACTTCTCCATATGTCCCTTTTAAAGCACCACAGGCAGAGGTGGACACTGTAGAGTGTGTGCTCTAGCCGTGGTATGGACTTGAGACTAGCAGGATTGGCCTGTCTCTATGCACCCTTCAATCCCCTTGGTCACAACCCACTAATGCGGTCACTACAAGGTAAAGGAGCTAGACCGCAGGCATGTAACCACAACTTAACTACCTTCTCAGACCTTTATCCGTAGGACACATTTCTGAAGCCCTTTTAAGCTACTGCCTCGTCAACTCCTACCATCATAGACCTTTATCCTATCAAATTAGGGTGACCTGCTGTGCAATACACTACATTTTCTGCCCAGCCGCTGGTGTTCCCGGCTCTAGAGCACACACTCGTCGCACAAATGGATAACCCGCCTTTACAACACAATTCAATCCTCATCACTGATCACTGCCCGAGAACTCGTGAGGCCTGGGAGGCAGACATAGGTTCCGCAGTACCAGATGCACAGTGGTCTGACTGCTTGGTTACTCCCCCTCCAAACTACAGACTGCGTCCAATGCATTTTCAATTCTTACACTGCCTCTACCGCACCTCATTGCAGCTTTAAAAAATGGATCCAGTAGCAAACTTCTTCTGCCTCCGGTGCACTTCACCCCAAGCTTCTTTTATTCATTTAGCCTGGTTATGCCCCAAGGAGGCAAAATTATGAGGTGATCTTCTCAATACACAAATCGCTGGTCAGTTGGGCCCATGCGTTCCCATGATTGGCCTTGCTGGGCTATGGGAAGGACATACCAGCTGAGGAACGCACACCAACTGCAATGCTTCTCTTTCTGGCAAAACTCAGAGAGGCAATGATTAGGGGCAGATGCCGGCTTCAAAAAGAGATACTTGACTGTGGGACACAGCACACTGTCAAGAGCAACTTTCCAATTTGAGAACTGATGCAACAACGATTTCACCCCAAATATATATGGGAACCATTGCTTTCATATTTACGCACTAAAGACAGGAAAAATACCTTCAACATCTGAGAGAACCCCCAGTATCACCGCCGGTCCAAATGATAATTAAGGTCCCTTTATTGTCCAAGAAGGGCTTCCACATCAGTGAACCCTAAGAGTTTTGACATCAGCACATATTAGCTGTGAGTAAAGGATACTACTTAACACATTAACTTGCTGGCTCATGGCTGTACGCACAGATCAAATAGACCATTAGGCTATATGGGTCATGCAGATGGAAAAGTTGTACATACAGGTTTCAATGTAACACAATGGCTCTTACCATTATCCACCTCTTTCCTTTTTAGGTCTCGCCTGAGCCAGCGCATGTGGTGCTTGGTGAGACTTTTAGTAAGGGGGCTTCAAAATGCGGACCACACGCTTTTTGTGTGGCCTAAAGCATGCGGTTACGCGCACAGTTATGTGCAAAGGCGTCATCTGGCTTTCCTCTCTCGTCATGGCTCATTAAGCGCATCGCTCGTTTATCCTTGTGGAAAAGTACAGTCGAAAAACCAATCTTACGCTCCGTTCACATTCATCTCGTCAATGCTCTTGGCAAACTCGAGAATCTTACTTTTCTTGCATGCCTGGTTCTCGACTTGCACATAGTCTCATTCTTCTGCTCTGGATACGTACTGGCCAGCCATCTATCATAGCCTCTGGAAATTACCTCTTTCTGACCTTGCGGGTTGACGTTCCAGCTCGATTTGCTGGGCGGGTCACATGTCCTGGGCCGGTATATAACTTCTGTGTTACCGACCATCCTCGCATGACTTTTTTAACCGAACGCATCCACCGACTGCTCCTTAGAGACGCGGAATACAGAGACGCTTCGTACCCAGCCGATTCCAGCAAAGTTTTCCTCGCCCAGCGACGCACAAACCAGACTGAAGTCCCGCTACACCATCTAAGGGGGCCCCACCCAAGATCATTTCTGGAGGGCATGGTGCCACATCTGGTTAGGTAAGCTTGCCAGGGTGGATTTAGTATCGGTAGGGACATTTCCCATTTTTATCCTGCCCAGTCTTGCCCGTATCTTATTTGCTTTCTGTGCAGTGTTAGCTTTGGTAAGCGCGAATTAGCAGGCGCTTTTAAACACACGCACTTAATGCTACAATCCTGAGGTGTCCTTTCAATCTTCATCTGTGGGGGGGCTACGGTGTTACAGTAAACCGCACGTTCCCTTTTCACTATTGCATAACACTCACCGGTGACCTCATCTACATGTAAATGTAGCTCCTGGGTTGGCCTAAATTTTTCTAGTCAGTAGGAGCCTTTAATCAAATTACTTGTCTTACCCTTTCCCTCCCTTTTCATAGGCCCCGCTTCCTACCAGTCTCTAGACCCCCGGTAGTGTTACTCACTGGATCCATCCGGAACCAAATATTCTCCGGTTCCGTCTATGAGCATCTGTCCTCCTTTTCCTTGTGGAGACATTGACGGTACTTGAGCTAGTTATCTCGAGCTTCTCTTTCCGGCCATTATATGCATCTGGGCCGAGATAATATTGTACTTGTATATTAGCGAGTTGATCCTTTATAGATTTTTGGGTTTGTTGCTTCTGTTTTATTAGCCTTTGCCTAATCTGAATTAGTCTGCTGGTTTTGACCACCGGAATCCACTCAAACCTACTTTTCTAGTCTGAGAGCCATTTCCTGCAAGTCATTTGGGGCATGATATTATGTCACTAGCACATTATTCACTTGAATACAACTTTTTGGAATGCTGGTAGGAGGAAGCAAGTCTGGTTCACCTCGTTCCACTGTTTGAGTTATCTATATTTTCTATTTCAGTTGGTGATGCCGGTTACTGTTCCTGTGCAGCTGCTTGCCTATCTTTTCAGGATATTTCTGTACCTACTGTTGGTAAAACATTCATCATTGGATGAAGTAAAAACATTATTAGTGGCAAACGCAGTATGACGCTGTGCAGATTAAAAATGGTCCATAACTTGGACTGTGGAGTAGAGGGAAATGGGAGAGAGACTAAATATGGCTTATGACCTGTACTAGATTGCTTTGATTCGGAGGACACTAAATACGTTAGGTTCAGGTAACAGCACATAAAATCGGCATGTTTTATTCTGTAAGGGCATTTTCCACCCCTCTGCTTTGTGCTCATTACCACTAGGGCCCATGCATGTGTCTGGGACATATCTACTGCCTACTATTTCTGCTGGTCTCTTGAAAAAGAAAGAAATATCACTAAGCAAACAGTTCCTTTGCAATGTGGGACGGGTGTTATGTGGTCAATGTAATACATGACAACACTTGCATGTAATTATAGATTTGTTGCATTCGCCACATAATCCGCCATCTTCTGCACAATCTGCAAATTTCAGGAAAAAAAAATATGTTTGTAGCTCAAACACATCAAAAGTTATTTAAAAAAAATCATTTTGCACTTTTATTGCAAGCCGTACAAGATTACTGCAACATTACTAGTACATCAAATACGCAAGAAAATAAGATTTAGAAGCCAAAAAACAAATACAGGGGAATAAAAAGACATTCCAAAAAAAACCATCGTAGAATATATACTGTGACAAATTAAAATAATCAAGCAAACTCCCCCTGAATCCATTGCCGAACCGGGACCCAGATTTTTATTCCAAAGGATCTTTTCCTTCTACCTTTTGTTCTATATATAGCTTCCTCTATATTATAAGAGGCTAAATGTCAAGCTCTCCATGCTTCAAATGAGGGAGGAGAGGGGGTTGACCCACTCTTGCGTAATACAAGCCCTAGTTATGGCCATAGATATAAATAAGAGCTTGTTTTCCCTCTGGTAACGTATCCGAACTTACACCAAATAAAACATGTTCCCCCGTTAGAGTAAGTGAAAGCCCCAACACTGTAGTCAGGAATGTCTGAATTGCCTCTAAAAAAGGAGCTAACAGGGGACAGGCAAAAAACATATGTATCAAGTCTGCGGCCTGACAGCCACACCTATTACATGCTATGCCAACCGTCGTGTCCCAATTTGAAATTTTCAAGGGCGTATAATATCAAAAGTTACTAAAAACACAACACATCTTGCCGCACTGTGAAAAGCCCTACTTAAAGTTAGACCAATGACATTTCTGTTGCTTATTTCTGTATTTGGGTGTCAAAGTGGTACTAATGAGGTGAATCACTTGCCCAGAAAGCATTACCATGAGTAAAAATGCCAAGTAATGAGGTAATACCACAAAATATGCATTGCATTCCATAATTTGCAATTTCTTACCACTTGGTCCCCCGTGCTGCATATTTAGGACATCCCTGACAATTCCTTTGCACATCCCATTATCTCATCAGGTACCTTAAGAAGAACAAGGCACCAAAAACACCACCTTTCAGGATAAGAATACACTGCTTCGAGTGGTGGGTACAAGTCTTGTGAAAATAATATTTAAACCAAATGTAGGAGCAGGAAATGTTCTAGGTGGGATAGCACCTTTTAGAACTTATAACAAATTCTAAAGTTGAATAAGTGTACTGTTTGGAAGAGAAGAAACATGTCATTAAGTGAATGTGCTCTGATGCATAAACCTAAGCTGAATATTTTAGGAACAGCAACTATTGAATGTTTTATAGGTATTAATAGTTTCTGAAACGGTTAGCCTGTAAAAGAAGTCACTTTGTATTGCTGAAGTTATAAGAGGCAGTCATGACTCAGCACCAACCCACTTCCCAAGTAACACAGCAAAGTACATGGTTGTGGTAAATCAAAAATCTCCTGAAGATACTATCTGGGTCAAGTGCTGCCAAAAAACAGTCTTGATGTGAATGAGTCTGGATGGAGTGATCTGATCTGTCTTGCTCAATCTCACACTGCAGCTCGAAATATAGGCAAAAGTAGCGTCTGAAGGAATTTCAAATGCTTGCCTTATGTTTTAAATGTGGTGTAAAGTAATTTGAATTTAGCATCTGTTCCACTGGAAACCTTTGTAGTTCTTGGAGCGTATGTAATATATATATATTTTTTAAAACAGAGCTTTGCTGCTTGACAATGCAGCCGTGGCAGTTCTGCAGTCTGTCTTTGAGCTTCTGCATAATCAATGTTGCAGTTATAGATTTTCAAACTGAAGCATGATGTGGTGGACCATGATGATAGGTATAGAAATTAGATAGGCACTTTCAACTATCATTTAGTTACCTAGACGGTCTCTGAACTTGGCTGCATGCTTTTTCCCATTCAGGTCCAGATGTATCAAAGGGTTTTACCCATTCTGTGTCTATGGGAAAATGTGTTCATACATATGGCCCATAGATCTTACATCCCTAAGGCAACTTGAGATATCCAAATTCAATCATTTCATGTACTAAAACCACTAATCGCTTATCTGTTGATTGGCTATTAACCAAAAGTCATTACCATCCTCCTTGCCAGTGAAAGCAACATCTGTAAAAGGGCAACTATTTTCAGAGATGCGTGTACGTACCAGTCCTGTGCAGGATAACCTCCTAGTACTTTGGAATTCAGGGTCACACCTAGTACATTCTGAATCTGGTATGGGTGAAAATATACAGATACAGAACCTAGAATGTGGTCAGCAGTATTGCTGACTTTGTCCTTGCCTGGCAATGATTATATCCAGATTGGATACAAATAAAATGATTGACAGCACAAATGAAATAAACATTTACTGAATAAACTCAGACGTGATACCAAAGGGAAGAACAGTTAACAGATGTTTGCCACTCACCACAATAAACACAAACACTGCCAATGTGTAGCATCCATCCGTATGAGGAAGTATGTGTTCTTAAGGTAGAGTGTAGACATGCACTTGTTCTCTCCAATTGATAACATGACTTTCTGCAATGCAGTATTCTTAAAAAAAGTTCAAGTGGATCTGTTAAGAACATGGCGGTGTAAAGAGGGCCTTAGTATCCATTCTTTTTTGGAGTGAGAAGAGTTACACTTCATTTGCTTCTGAGAAAGGAAACTGCTCGATGGCGCTCCGACTTAATAACAAACAGACATTCTTCAACAGATGTGGCACATGGCCGTAAAGTTTCCATAAAGAGTTAATGTGGTAGAACCACTTGTCTGAGGAACGTCCTTGTATATGCTAGAGGAAAAGAAGAACCCTCAATCTTCCTGCTACAAGTGTTGTCCTGTGGTAACTAGTGGTAGTTGCTGTTTTCAGTGAAAGGACATGGACTCTCAGGTCATGTGGGTCTTTCACAGCGGGTGTTGTATAGATCAGAAACCTAATCGTCCTACCAGCCCCCTCATATCACCTGATTACAAGTGCCATACGATAAAAACAAACAAAAAATGAATCTAGCCAATATTCTTTTTCTGCTGGGCACCCAAGTCCCACAGCTCTTCAGAGTCTGTGATGAATGATCGCAGGTAGTTTACATGCACAGCAGGACCGCTTTCAAGCAAGATGGCGAAAAATAAAATGAAGGACTTTCCGGCAAACTACAATTTTCAGGGTGCGATCCTTGATAACTGGGGAATGAAGATGCTGCAAAAATGGAAATGACCAATTGCAAGAAGCACTTGCGAGGCAAGGAGATAGCCATGGCAATTGACTTACTTGATGGCTCCAAGGACCCTGGCTTGACAGCCGCCTTTTATAAAACATACAGGGACATCCTCGTCTCACGCCTATTGGATATGTATGCAAAAGCCCTTGAATGTGGGGCACTCCCTGATTGAATCAGTAATTACCCTTTTGCTTAAACCCGGTAAGGTTCCACATCATTGTGCCTCTGTGCCTCTTAAAGGCTACTCTTGCTGCTCAACTTCAACAGTAAGATCCAAGCCAAGGCAGTCACACATAGATAGTTAGATCAGATCATCTCTGCTATCTAGACCAGATTTGCCTTTGTGTTGGTTTGTTGTGATGCATAATGCTCTTTGCAATCTTACTATGCGACTCATGTCGTTCATGTTTTTTTCTTTTTTACTTTGATGTTAAATGATCAAGCTTAATAGAAAAAAATAGAAAGAAAAGCACCTGTTGGGACCAGTCAATGAAATGTGAACACTGCTGAATTCACAGACCTAAAAGCAGCACACAGTACCACAACAAAGTAACCATGTTAAGGCTAAAAAAAGTATGAGACATCTCTATAAATGACACACAAACTTTTTTTGTCAGAGAGCTGGATTCCTACAATCATTCGTAAGGAAAAAGGAAAAGGAATTAAAGTCATGAGACAAACGGGCACATGCATCAAAGGAAATTGCATTCGCAAATGGTGCGAATCGCAAAATTCGGCCGTTTGCGAATGGAATTCCCATTTTTGGGATGCATTAAAATTTTTTTATATTTTCGTAATATAAGAAATTGCAAAATTGTGATTTCTTAAATTGCGGTTGCATTTAAGGAATCTCAAATTGAGATTCCTTAAATGCAATGCATCAAACTCTAAAAATTTGCGAATTCGCAAATAAGGGGAGCAAATTACCATGAAGTTGACCTTCATGGTAATTTGCGAAAACGTGGAAAAATGCACTAAAGTGCATTTTTCAAAGTTCCATTTTACACGCACACATGTGTGCAAAATGTACTTCTAAGCAGATTTCAGGGGTGCAACAGGGTGTCCTTTGGACACCCCTGCACCCTTGAAATTGATTTTTTAATATACGAATTTCTAATGGTGAATTGCAAATTAAGAATGTCTTTCCATTCAAGGCCCATAGGAATGGATGGGGAGGTATTCCTTAATTGCGATTCTCAATTAGAGAATCGCAATTAAGGAATTTTAAGAAATCGCTATTTTTATAGCGATTTCTTGATGCATTGCAGTTTGCAATTCCTTAATAGCGATTCCTTATTTTTCGCAATTAAGGGATCGCAAAATGCAATATTGATGCAGGTGCCAGTTAGCAGCATATCGGATGGCTAGAGGATCTGCAGGTTCCAGGCATTTTATTTTTTAGGACAATCTCCATTCCCATCTTTCAGTGGAAAAAATGCCTAATTCAGGTGACTAAAATGGACCTAAGAGAAATGGGTGTATATAGAGAGAGTATGTGGTCAAGAATGAGGGGCAAGACAAGATGTTCATGACACCAATTTAGAGGCAACAGCCTGAATTTGGTGAATTCATGACGACGGCTTTGAAGATACCACAGGTTGAGTGCATCAACAAACACCCTACTCGAAAGCATGAGCAACATCAACCTTGAAAAGCTAGTTACCGACCCCACACACTGAGGATATAAGCTGGAACCCATCTTCACAGTCAGTAACAGAGTAAAGAAAAGCCATACCACCAAGCTCACCTGGATGGGCCACACAATCATTTACTTCACCAACACAGCAACCCCCCAAGCACTGTCATCAGACCGCCCAGCACCTCACATAGCAGTTGGAACATCATATCTGAAAGCCAATGGACTGACGCCCTCAACACCACCCACCCGTACACCACCACCTACCTTGAACAAGCATTAAACACCTTCACTATCTGGATCTCTGACTGTGCCGACGGAATCGCCCCATCAAAGACTAGAGATCCTCCAAACTTACCAGCTCGTACGCCCCAAAATTGAGCATCCCGAAAAGCCACTGTAAGCAACTGGAAAGGAAATGGTGCAGCAACAAGAAGACCACGGACCGGACCACTTTCAAGACAGTGCTTAACCAGTACCACCAACTCTTGAAAGAGGCAAGAAGGCATGCCTTAGCTGACAACATTGAAGTCAGCACCAACCACATCAAGGAACTCTTCAACATTATCAAGAAGTTCTCAAACGCAGCAGCAACAGAAAATGCCATCACCCCACCCAAGAACTGACACCCTGGAGGACTTTTTCCAGGAGAACATCTCCACTGTCTATAAAAACTTAGAACCTCAACCGGACACAGCTGACATCCTCAGCCTCCCTGCTTCCATAACAACGACTCCTGGCCACCGGATCACCGCCTGGGACCAGCTCACCATGAAGGACACCTCCGACATCATGCACTTTGCTCCTGAGTGAACAACCATGAACCCCTAGCCCCACCACATGTTCGACCTCGGCAGCAAGACCATCGGCTCACAACCATCTACAACATATCCATCACCTTGGCAACCATACCAGATGAGTGGAAACACGCTAAAGTCAATCACCTCCTCAAGAAACCTTTGGCTGACCCCAGCTACCCCAAAAACTACTGGCTCATCTCCCTCCTGAAGTCATCAAAAAGGACATCAACCGCCAGCTCACGGAATGCCTCGAGAACAACGATCTGGACGTAACCCAATCTGGATTCCGCATGAACCACAGAAATGAAACCGCCCTGATCGAAGTGACTGATTAAAATCAGAACCAACCTAGACCGAGAAGGAGTGGCTGCCATGATCCTCCTCCACCTCTCAGCAGCCTTCAACACCAATAAAGAGGCTTCTTCAGATTGGAATCGAAGAGGATACCCTCAAACGGATCACGTCCTTTCTCACCAGAAGAACACAGAGAATCCACTGGCCACCTTTCACCTCAAAGCCCAAGAACATTTGCAGTGTCCCACAAGGCTCACTCAGCCCTACTCTGTTAAACGCCATGGCAAACTGGGGAACCACAGACTGAACTTTATCTCCTACATAGATTAACAGCCAGCTCATCCGCTCTCATTCTGAAGACCATCCATCACAATCGCCAACTTCCACCTGTGCATGACCAACGTCACCGGCTGGATGCAAATCAACTGCCTAAAGCTCAGAAGACTAGATCGAAATACTGATTTTTGGGAACACCTCCCAGTGGAATGACTCCTGGTGGCCTGCTGCACTGGGTCCCACTAACACCCCCACGGACCACGCCCAGAACCTCAGCAACTTGGACAGCAAACTTACCATTAAAAATCAGATCAACGCAGCCTTCTCCGCTTACTTACTCGCTGTGCGCATGCTCTGAAAGATATTCAAATGGCCCCCATCTCCGCAAGACGCACCATCTCAAGCCCTCACCATCAGCCGCCTGGACTACAGCAACGCACATTAGGCAGGAATCTCCACTAAACTCAAGAGACTACAGACCATCCAGTACGCAGCGGCCAGACTCCTCCTAGGATCGCCCCAGACATAACCCACATCACCCACCCCGCCACTTGAAGAAACTCCACTGGCTCTCTGTCCACAAGAGATGCCTATTCCAGATTATGACCCACGCTTCCAAAGCCTTACACAAAGAACCAGCATACACCAACAACCAACTGAGCTTCCACCAAACTCTTTTAATCCACCTCTCTCTCCCTAGCCCGGATCCCTCGCATTAACCAAACCAACAGTGGAGGACGCTCCTCACACCTCAGCACAAAGTCCTGGAACAGCCTCCCCATCCATCTCCGGACGTCACCCTCGCTTCGGTTCAGTAGAGGACTCAAGACCTGGTTATTCAACTGATGCACCAAACAGGTTGGACCTCAGCGTCTGGATACCCACATGGGCGATTAGACACACGCTATAAATACACCTTGATTGACTGACAGTTTACCTAATGACAACTGCTAACATGCTACAGACCTAGGGAACCTCTTTCCCATAATCGTTCATTCTCATAATCACAAGGACAACCTTAACCTGAAGAAAATGATCTTACCATTGGATTGAATGTCATAACAACTGATAGGAATTGGTATTCTGCACTTACTGTCCATCTTCACTCCAGACTGACATGCATCGATCACCAACTTGCCAAAAATTTGCAGGCAGATCAGTGGTAGAATGGTCTGAGCTTGCAAGGTTTTCAGATGGTTGTGTGGAAAGGAGATCTTTGGTTAATTCTATAACTTCCTGAAAAAAAGAAATACATTTTAGTTGAGATGAACTAGCTTTTTTTTAAAAAAACATTATGCAGAAGTGAGTCAAAAGTGCATCATGAGTCAAATGAACTATAATCAGTTTTTTTTATAAGTGTTTAAATATAGACACAAAATGATTCATTGGTGAGAAGCCCACCAACAATGTATGACAAGTATGCTTTTGTAATGATTGAAAATTAAGCCATTTACAAATTTCTAATTTTTTTTGACTGGCTATACATTTAGTCAGTAGATAACTTTTAGGGACTTTTTGTAACTAGGTAAGATTTAGGAAAGTGTAAACCATACACCATAAAGAAGAAAATACAGACCAACTAACAGTGCAAGGGAGTATTGTACAATGAATCCCTCAAATTTGGATAAAAAGCTAAATTCTGCAGCTTTGTGCTGAGTGGACAATTTTTAAGCAGCCCTATACTTCCAGCACAGTATTATTAGTAAGCTGAAATATGTGCCATCACATTATTTACCTGAGCACCGAGAGCTCTAAAAAAAATGCTTGCCCTCCTAAAACCCTTAGCAGAATCCTAAAGCTATGTACAGTAAGATAGAACAGATTAAAAGGTATACATTCATTTGGCATTAGCGATAGGTTTAGTCTAATACAGTACAGATTTTATTAGGTGTATATCATCATTATATGGGTCAGTTAATATGTGGTCCTAATCCCAACCCCCAACATTGTCACAGAATACATTTTTTTTTAAGTATGCTTATTTCTTTATGGTCAGACCTAGGCAGCAAAATGGCCAAGAGTACAGAATGTACACTGTACCATTTAGTACTTGTTAACACAGATACAATCTGCAGCACCTGCAAAGATCCTTAAAGTTGTGGCACTGCTGTCACAATTGTGTTGATGTTAATATGGCAAACAACTAATGGGATACAACTTACCTTGCATTCAAGGTAGTCAGCCAGTGAAAACCCGAAAGCTATTTTATTTTCATGATACATTGTTAATGTATGCAGTAAGTAATGATACCCTGAGGAAGCTTCAACGTGTGCATAATGAATAGCCTGTGAGCATAGTGCACTCCACTATATACATTATTCCCAAGACAACCTGCCAAACAGCATACATTACATAAATAGCATGTATTCTGTATGTAAATTCAAAGATGATTTCAGCAAACCAAGTCAACTTCAACAATGTTGTTGCTCAAGACACATCACAATATGCATGTGCAGAAGGCTGAGAACATAACATTTGAGCACTACATATGTATCATGCTTTGTTCTCTACCACTGGGCTGGTTTTGCCTCATCTTCTCTGCTACTGCTCTTGCCTTTTTCACTTACCCTTTGTATGCCAGCTGTAGCCCTTTGTTGCCTTCCCAGCTACTGCTTATCCTGCTTGTTCCCTGTACTTGCTTCATTCTCCCTCCAGCTCCAGTCACAGCTTATACTACTTTTTACAGTGTCCCTATGGAACCGCACCTTTGTGTTCCGAAATCCTACAGGACTGCTATTCAGCTTTTGACTGAATTAGGGCTACCAACATTGACATCTAGTATGAAAAGTAGTAGTGAGTTAGTTACCTTAGGGATGCTAATTGATTTAAAGTCTTCAAGAGACTGGGACAAAAAGATTAACGAAAAGTAATATTCTGAAAGTGTAAATAGGGAAACTATATTACAATACTATGTATAATTGTATTACTGTTAAGCACGGTTGGTGTTTTACCATCACTCATTTATGCATTTCATCATTTATACTTCGCTATCTACTTCCACTTTGCCTAATGTAAGCTATTTCAGGTAATCTAAATTTTTAAAAAGTGTAATGCTGATTTTTGCTAAATATAAATAATGAAATGTGCTGTGGCCACAGACAAAGGGATTGTCCTCTGAACGTGCAACCAAATGTAGCTCATCCTTTACACTGCAAAGTACAAACTCGCAACATTAAATGGCAAGCTGAGTGAGGCAAATGGTGGGAAGGGAACAAGGTCCAGGCAGTCTATTTGTGGATTTCCTTCTACGTTTAGGTAAAAGGTGTTGCTGCAGATTCCCTCTCAAATCTTCTCCCAAAACTTGTCAAGCCTTCATTCTTTCACAGTCATGTCATTTCTCTCCCAAATAATCTTCAAGTCTAGTTACACACGTCACACAATAGCCATGAAAAACACAAGCCGATCAAAATTTGGCCTAACAGCTAGGGTGTCGGCCTCAAATCTGGGGAACCGGGTTTGAGTCTCAGCAATGACGCTCAACATCCTGCGATTCTGGGCAAATCACTTAATCTCCCCGTGCCTACCAAAAATGAATGTGTGCTTGTGTAACACAACTGGTGCTCATGTGAAGCGCTCCGATTTCCTTTAGGTCAAGTTTGCGTTCTATATAAAACTCCAGTGGGAAAAAAATGAGAAAAAGAATACCAGGTCTAAATGAAGCAGTCTTAAAGCTCCGGTGTGCCTTTGGGCTCACACTCCCACCCACTTATATTGGAACAGGACATGTTAAGCAAAGATATGGGAGATGAAACAAGGCAGGCAATACAACCATCTCCACATAGTCTCCAGCAGGATCCTAAAACGGTCTGCAGGCTTCAAGTTCATGGCTTTGTGCAGGAGGCAACATTTTCCAGCAGTGTTAATCAATCCCATCCAGCATAGAACTCTAAAGGATCTGCACACTTGAGGGTTCGGAGTGGATGGTGTATAGAACTCCACTATTCAGAGGTCCATAGAGTCATAACTAATTTCTGACAGAAGTAGGAAACAGCACTTAAAATCGGTAATGAAGTCTGCTCCAAAGCACATCCACATTTTCAGTCAGCAGCGCTGAAACAAACTTAACCCACAAGGTCAGACTAAAATCAAAATCAGTCCTCATTCCTCCCAAACAGGTTCACACACAAAAGAATCTATCAGAAAAAATGGCTTGTGCTACATGAAATCTCTCTCCACAAACAGTGTAATGTTAAGTGGGTTGGTCGCAAAGATAAATGGCAGGTAGTATCCACAGAAATGAATCTTTTACCCACAGCATACTTCTTTCTTAGACAATTTGAGAACTGTAGCACAGTGTCTCTCTGCACTACTCCATTTTGCATTATTTGCCCATTATCGTCAGGCAGGTCTTCACTGATCAAACGAAAAAAAAAAATGGCAGACCACTAAGAAAGGGATCAACCCAAAGCGGCACAAGCCTCCGGTTAGCAGAATTCATGGGTGCCTTTGGTCTCAGATGTTTGGCGATCAAGGTTCCCACAGGAGCGGCAATACACCTCCCGCTCGGGAGTACAACAGTATCTTGAGAATAGACTATTTTCACACTGGCGATGGGTTTGGAGAGAGTAATAGTGATATCACACCTGCCCTGAGGTATTTCCGACCACTCCCCTGTTTTAATCAAATACATATCTCATGACCTGGGACGACGGCGCATCTTTCCAGTCTACCCTGGGTTCCTTAAAAACCCCAAGATTTGTAAAGGTTTAATTAACAGCCACAAGACAGTATTTTGCGGAAAATTAGCACTCAGTCATATCCCCAACGACTCTGTGGGAGGTATAAAAGACAGTACTGCGAGGCCAAGCAATCTCGTTAATCAGATGCCATAAACATGACAAGCTACAACAGTTGAAGACCCTGGAGCGAAAGGTAGCTCAAGCAGAAGATTAACATGATTTAGATACCATTGACACCACGGTCCAATAGTTAAATTTGGCCTAGCAGGAATACAGGCACTATGTATGGGAGGAGGCGAAGTCTAGGCTCACCAAGACACCGCACACTATTTATGAAGTTGGAGAGAAGGCGGGCAAGCTCATAGTCTGGTTAGATAGCTGGGAATAAGCTAGTAGCTGGGTGGCACAATTGAGCTTAGATAATGGAGATATCACTACAGACCCACAACAGATAGTTGACGCGTAAGCACTCCACTACGAGACAATATATACGCCTGCAGCCACAGCCACAATAGCAGACAATCTCGCCTTTCTAAAAGATATCCAGATGCCTATACTAGTACCTAACGAAATTCAGGAACTAGAGGCAGATTTGACCTCAGAGGAACTGACACTAGCAATAGGTGCACTACACACTGGGAAAGCTCTGGGACGTAATGGCATATCTATCGAACTCTATAAAAAAGCAGCAAGTCAACTCGGGCCACACTTGCTTGCAATGTATGAAGATAGCCTAGAAAGAGGAGAACTACATAGGGATCAATGTCTAGCAATGATAGTGACAATCCATAAACCTGGTAAACCGCCACAGGAATGCGCATCATACCGGCTAATTTCGCTACTAAATACAGAAGCCAAAATACTGGCTAAAACACTGGCCGTCAGGCTACAACCATATCTCACAACGCCGATACACCCGGACCAATCTGGTTTCATGCCGAGCCGCAACACGACACTTAACCTGAGGTGACTGCACAGTGTCATGGCACGCAACCCATTCATTAAGGAGGACTGTCATTCTCTCCTTAGATGCACATATGGCATTTGATCTAGTCAAATGGCCTTTTCTTTTCGCAGTCCTTATACATCAAGTTTTGCGCATGGGTCCAGCTGTTGTACACAAAACCCTTAGCACCTGTGGTGGTAAATGGGGGCATCTCGGGCCGACTTCCCCTTGGGAAGAGGGACAAGACAGGGATGTCCCTTACCGCCGCCCCTGTTCGCACTAGTGCTTGAACCGTTGGCTGCATGGATAAGATGGGACCCGGGTTTAGATACCTGAGACTTCATATCACGCCCCAGCCCATGCAGTTTACCGAGAAAAACCTCCTGCAGCCCCTATAACGGTTCTGCCGTAATGTTAAACATTGGCAGTCCCTACCACTTACACTGTTGGGAAGAGCAGACCTTTTCATAATGATGGCACTCCCTAGATTCCTGTATGCCCTACAAAAGACCCCATCCTCTGTTCCCCCTGCCTTTTTTCAAAGAGATTGAAGCCGAAGTGAGTAATCTCCTCTGGGATGGAAAACCTGCCCGTATAGCCATGCATAAATTGGTGAAAGGTTGGTATGATGGCGAAATTGCCCTTCCAAATATAAAAGTATACTATTGGGCTTCACAGCTCACCGTGATAAACCAATGGCTATACGCCTCACAAGAGGAACCTGTGCTCCGTATGGATAGGTATGTCCTTGGTGCTCCTATAATGGACATTCTGGTCCCCCCGAACTACCACATCATTAGGCTTGACAGGTCTGGCAAGATAGGTGGCGGAATCGCATGCATACACAGGCACAGCCTTTCTGTTCTGAAAGTCTCCGTGCCCTCCCTACCCTCTCCAACTTCCTACGAATACATCTGCCTCGATATCATCAGTGATGGCAAACCGATATGCTCTCTATGGCATTTACCACCCTCCCAGAGACCACCTCATCTTCGCCCAACAAATGATGGACCTGATTTCCACCAACGCAGGACGACCGCTCACCCAAATATACCTGGGTGACTTCAACCTCCATTGGAACGATCTCAATGATGCGGTGGGAAATAGTCTTAAAAGCTTCCTCAGCGCCCTGGACCTCACACAATTATGCAACAGCCCGACCCACGAGAAACGCTCTATCCTCGATCTTATCATCGCCAAAGAGGACGCCACTCAACTTGAGTCTATTCAACCCTGTGACTGGTCAGACCATCATATTGTCACATTCCACATCAATGAAAAAGTCAAACTCAATTCGGTTCAACCCTCCAGACCTAAAGTCTGGAAAAGAGACCTGAAAAAACTCAACCCACTCTCCATACCCCCGAACAGTCGCGACCTCCTACTCCCGCCTACGGGCGTCACAGATGTCCAATCCCTGACTGACCACTATCTTGACGCCGTGACCTCAATAGTTAATGAGGCTGCCCCCATGCAGCTAAAACGAGTCTCCGCTAAAATCGCCAACCCATGGTACGACGGGAGTCTCAATGAAGATAGACGAGCCATGAGATTGGCAGAGCGCACCTGGAGGGCAGCTCCCTCTGCACTACACCTGAAAACCCTGAAGAAAAAGAGAAACGCCTACTTCAGGAAAATAAAGCGCTCAAAAGCAAACTTCTTCAGCCTCCAGCTCGACCAAGCCAAAAAAAATAAATAAATAAATAAATTAAAAAAAAAAAAAAAAAAAAAAAAAAAAAAAAAAAAATCGCCCTAGAAAACTGTTTGAGTTAATCAGAACACAAGCCAAGGAACAACCCCAACCTCTCAGTACTTTGCACGAAGCATCCTCCTGTGAGGACTTGGCCACTTTCTTTACCCAAAAAACTGACAACATAAAGAATGATCTCCGCGCTGACGCAAGACTCCACAACTCAACTGCATAACACCCACCAAACCTAAAAACAACGCAACATGGTCAACCTTTGAAACCTACTCCGAAGAAGAAATAGGCAAACTGCTCAGCACCTTGAAACCTTCCAATCACCTCACGGATCCCCTCCCTGCTAACGCTGTCAAAGATTTCACCCCACTGCTCCTTCCTCTCTGGACTAAAATCATCAACAGCTCGCTCCAAGAAGGAACCATCCCTGACTCCCTCAAAGTTGGACAAGTCACACCTTTGCTAAAAAAACCTACTGCCGACCCATCCGACCTAAACAACTTCCGTCCCATCACCAATATTCCCACTCTCGCCAAATTATTGGAAAAATGCGCTCAACTACAACTGACTAAACATATCGATCTGTTTGATCTCCTCAACCCGCATCAATCAGGCTTCCGAGCAGGACACAGCACTGAAACTGCTATGACTCACATAATTGACGACGCCCTTCAAATTCTAGATCAAGGTGATACCTGCCTCCTCATCCTGCTTGATCTCTCTTCAGCATTCAACACTCAAACATGAGAAGCTACTCTATCTTTTGAGCACAAGAATGGGTCTTTCTGGGACTGTTCTCAAGTGGTTCACCTCCTTTTTACACAACAGATCGCAGAAATTCAAGAGTAACAACCAGATGTCCTCTCCAATACCTGTGTCGTTATGCGTCCCCCAAGGATCTTCCCTATCACCAACCTTGTTCAACCTAGTTATGGAACCTCTCACCACCTTGCTTCAAGCATCCAATGTACTTTTTCACATGTACGCAGATGACACCCAACTATATCTCAAATTACAATCCCCCAATGACATTTTACTACTGAACTCAACGATCAGAAGCACCCTATCCTGGCTTGCTGATAATCATCTCAAACTCAATGCTCTGAAAACAGAATTCCTGCTGATCACACCTCCCGCGAAGATCCCCACCGCGCAAACCTTGCTTAAACAGTTAACTGTACTCAATGTCCAACCCATCATAGTGGACTCAGCGAAATCTTTAGGCATAACCCTCGACTCCAACCTTAACATGCAGCATCATATCAGCAAGGCTACTAAGGGAGCGAACTTTCAAATCAATACACTGAGGAAACTTAAACCCTTCCTACCAGCCAAAGACTTCCAAACTGCAGTACAAGCTCTAGTAATCCCGCGAATTGAATACGGCAGCACCGCCCTATGCGGTCTCCCGTTAACCAGCACTGCACCCCTAAGAGCCTCTCTAAACGCTGCAGCCAGACTCATCACTGGATCAAAAAAACACTCGCACATCACCCCTGATCTGAAAACACTGGACTGGCTGCCTTTTGAAGCCAGAATACATTTGAAAATCGCCTGCATGACACACAAGGCTCTACATCTGAGCTCTCCCGGATACCTCACTCAGAAGCTGTCAATCTCTGGCGGCTCTAGAAACACTAGAGGCACAAAATCTTCTGATAAAACCTCGAAGATTCCGGATGGTAAAAACCTATAAACGCTCTCTCAGGAATGGCACCCAGGATCTGGAACTCACTCCCTCCTGAAACCAGGCTCATCTCCTCCTTCACACTTTTTAAGAAAAAAGTAAAAGCTATTTTTATGGCCAAATACACTTAACATATTAGCGTGGATCTGGAAAGACCCTACACCGACCTGTATTACTTTGTTCGAACTCTAGGACTATGTATCTCACCTGTATTATTGTCGCTACTGACTATCTATGCACACAGTTTAACTCTCTGTTCGAACTCTATGACTATGTATTGCACCTATATTATTGACGCTACTGACTATATATGCACACATTTAACTGTTGTATTTGTATTATTGATGTGCTGTACTACTTTGCTCCCTCACGTACCTATCCTTCCCACTTATTATGTGTAACCCCACTCTCTTGCTGGCATTCCCGGCCCTTGTAAAGCGCTCTGATATCTGCAAAGATCTTGTTCGCGCTATATAAAACGTTCAAAATAAATAAATAAATAAATAAATAAAATAAGTCTCGGGGGAAATACCCTAATGGGTCCAACAGCACACACTGTACGAGTATGGTTCACTGCACTCCGCACACTTGGCTGAGAAGGGGTTCTAACACAAGCCACACCAGTCTGGGAAACCCGTTGACTAGGCAGATTACGCAATACCAAGGGCTTTAGGTAGTGGGACCTAATAGGTATCTCAAAGGTAGGGGATCTGTGGAGTAAGGGCAATGTCCTTGCATTCTCTCAGCTACAAGAAAAGTATGGAATGGCATCAATAGAAACTTTGCTACATGCAGATCAGACACGCACTCATGGAGTTTTCAATCTACGTACTGTTTACCAATTATTACAAAACCCTAATAAAAATGTTTTTTTAAAAAGAAAGGTATCAACAGGATACAGATGCAGGGCAGTTGCACAGCTGGGCACTCTTGATGAAACTTAATATGGCCACGTGCGAAAATCGCTCATAGCTGATCAAACTAGCTAAATAGCATAGTGGGTGGTACAGTACTACGAGACAAAACGTGACAAGAAGGAAGGTGCCATATAACTGCAATGGCTTGCCTAATGTTGGCCTTCCAAAGGCCACTAGCCAGTGGCAGTGCGCCAGACTGATTTGCAGTGCGCCATACCACCATAAAACACACTACATAGAGCATGCCACGTAGTGATCGCTTTATTAAAAATTGTTGTCTGTGCTTAGTAAGGTGCAAGTTAGGCAGAAAGTACCTAACATACCTTTTTTTTTTAAGCTGTGCCCCACCCTCTTTTGTCTTTGGAAAGCCATGATGCCCACCCAAGCCCCCCTATTGATTGTACGTTCTGAGCATCCATGTGTTTTTCTGTCAGAGAGCCTACTATCATTGAGGTGTTCAACATCTGAGCAATGTGAAGAGGGGAACAGAAGTGTATCCTTTAAGAGGGTGGCCACTGTCCTTTCAACGTTTTGCGATGACAGACTATGGTGGATTCCTGTTCAGAGGTTACCAATCTTTTTACCGTTATCCCAGTGGGGATCTGCCTACCACCTCTCTGTACCAAAGTTAAGTTATTCAGTATGCCGATGGGAACATTTTGCTGATCTAGCCATTTTACAAGTCTTAACAAATAATAACCTAAACTGGTTTAAGGTCAGTGACCTGAGAATGGGACTTACGTTATTTTGTTGTATTCAAAAGTCTGACAATGTTCTAAACATTAACATATGAAAATGGTTTACTTGGTCAATACTAAAAAGTAGTAACAGGTCTATTTAATGGCTAAGAATTATACAAATACACTATTGAAGAACTTAATTGATAATAAAGTGCTTAAGTAGCCTTTGATGAACTATTGTGGCAGTTTCATGCAAGAACCATCTCATAAGAAGAAAACATGCTGCTTAACTTGGAAATTAAATGTCATCTTCTAACTAGAAGAAAATATGAAAAAAAATTGATGTTCTCATAACTAACTGCTTGGTCCATCTAAAAACATCCTGCATTTTCACCAGTATAATTATTGGATACACACATATGCCACACTTCATAATTAGCTGCTTCATATCCTTGTTTGCATGAGCTGAAAAAAACACATTACTGTTTTCCTGCTAAAAGTAACTTTTTCAATGTGGCCAGAGCGTATTGCTTACCCAGTCTTCTGTACCGAGCCAGCTGCAAGATCTGCGTAACCTGTGGATCGCAGGATCAAATCCCAGGTAGGTCCATTCAGTCTTTCATCCTTCCAAGGTAGCTAAAAGGAGTACCAATTGTAATCGGGTAATAATATATTACAACTTGTTTGTAAAGCCCTTCAACATCCTCTCAAGGTCAGAGGGCGCTGTAAGTGTTGCATTTTCTCATAGATATGGAATAATCTAGACTTCCAATGTCGGATAGTCATAGTGAGCAGCCACTTGCACACTCAATAGATTAAGTTCTCTCAAGAAACGTGAATCTTACCTGCAACGTTGGTCTGTGAGCACCTCAGTATGTGAAAGGGTTTCAAGGAAGTATGCTTAGTAGACAGGAACAGAATTAAAGAATCAGTAGTAAAAAATAAATAAATAAATTAAAACAAAAAAAGAACTAAAATGTAACTTAAATGCAATCCAATAGACTTAGTGCTGGCTCTTCCCCTTCCACAACAGGTTACTAACTACTACAGTCTAAGGTGGAGTTGGAAACCACTACATAAAATATCAGTTTAACACAACTAAAAAGGGGCACATTTAGATGCAAGTCTTTTTGCATTCAAAACTCCTCCTCCAAGTATTCCACCTAGTCGAAACACTTTTTGGCCAACAGTGATCCATTTGGTTGAAGTACAGCATATGCTTACACGAGTGGACTAAGAGAGAACAGGAATAATTGCTCTCCTTCCATCCCAAGTAACTACAATGCCCTGGTGAAAACTGAAAGCCTCTGTTGACCAAAGAAACATCTTTGTGGTTGTTAGACCCGTCTGCTTCTGAGAGTCCCCTCACCACTATGATTTCTTTTGTTCCCCCGTACCTCCCAAAATTTGTCGTTTTTCTTTGTCTGCCAGGACTTTTTATGTGCTGTTTCATGGGGCTAGATGTTCCTTGACGCCCAGTTGCTCACAAGGTTTTTGGCACCTATTAACAAGGTGCCTGGCGGAACCTGTGGCATTACAAACTGGGGTTGTCAACCTGTATGAGTGGCCCTAAAATGGTGGACACCCTTTTCCCTCATGTGAGTGACTCCCATTGGAGCTTCCCTGAACTCTGGCCTTTTGAGGTTTTGGCGCCCTTTGTTTGACGCACATTCCTGATAGGAATCCCTTTGTTTTCCTCAGATACACAAAATGGCTGCTCTAGAGCCACAGTACGGTGGCTGCTAGTGACCAAGATATACCTCAAAAGTGCCAAGGCATTGTCACAGCCAGAGAAGGTTCTAGAACCTTCTGGCTCGTGCCAGCACCCCAGGGCACTGGCTATAAAAGGCCCAGTCCCTGGCGGCCATTTTAGAAAAGAAGGAGATTCCAGACTTGACACCAGATTGACACCTGCCCTGTTGACCCCCTGAGGTGGCTGGTAGCGTAGGCAGTAGAGTAGCAAAGGTTGCTGGCGTTGTTTTTGACTGGCGTTAAACTCAGCTGCGTGAGTGGTGACTTTGCGCCTACAGCGCCTGCCCAGCAAGTGCCTCATTGCCCCAAAGACTGTGGCCATACTTGTAGTGCCTCCCCGGTGGCGATATCGTGACTGATACTGCGTGTCGCGAGGGGAGAGCAAGTTCGCTGCGACCTTCAGAAGTGCCCCCTTCGTGACAGGCACCTCCAGGGGGGGAGCTCGGACGTCTCCGAGCCCCACCGCCGTAGAGCGCTTCCTGTGCGGACTGAAGGCGAAGTGGTGCGCCGAGGGCGGGGAACGGCCGGCCTTCATTGGGCGAGACTAGCGTCTCTGCCCCTTCCCCAGTGAGCCGGAAGCTGTAGCTGTGGGCGGGATCCACCCCGTAAGAGAAAGTCGGAGGGAGGACCGTGGAGCCCCTGAAAACCCTGTCGCGAGAAGTGCTGTGCCCTGACTGAATCGCTTACCGATTGCAGCCGATGCGAGGTGGGCCCGTTTCTTCAGATGGGCTGCAGCATTGTGAAGGAACTGAACCGACATTCATTTGACTGAGCGCGAAGGTTGTGTGACCCCTCCGGCAGCCCGTTCGTCAGTCTAAAGACTTTGAACTGGTGCTGCCTGTGTGCTAGCAGTGTCAAAGCCTGTAGGCGCAAATAGATTCCACCGGCAAGCAGAGATCTCATCCCGGTGGCAGCGGAGTGCAAATGCTGTATTCACTGTGTTTCCTTGCCTTTTAGATACACGCGCATTACTCCCTGAGAGAACCCTAAAGAGTCTAAGGCTTATTTTGTGCCTAGGGAAGCCCGTACTCATTATCCTTGAAACCAACGTGAACTGTAAGAGTTATCTTTCCAAGCTGAAACGTATTGCAAGTGTAATCTTCCTAAAGCATTTAATTGGTGGCAGAGATACCAGAATGAACACGTGGTTATTTAAATAAACCAGTATTTATTCTGCTATATAAAAGTGATATTTATTTGTGATATTTATTCCTGATATTTATTCTATTTATCTTGCTATTTATTTCTTAAGATCTATTTACAGGATTTATTTCAGTAACTGAATCCCAGAGATTTGTGACTAAAGAAATGTGAATGTGCTTTCCCAACTGAACCCTATTTACAACAGAGAACTTTTACATAAAGGAATCGTATTTTTCTACAGCAGTGGTCTGGTGTCCTTTTTGGTGTGACTGCGCAAGGAGTTATTATTGGGTCAGAGCCAGCTTAACACTAAAGCCTTCACTTGCCTTGTCACTTGAGCCAAGCTACCCCCCTTTGTGCGGGGCTTGCCCATCGCAGGTCCAACATAAAATTGGTGCTCAGCGGGTGGGATTACGAGCCGTGCTTGTTTTGTACCCCATAATAATTCAGTGTGCACCACAGGTACACACCAGGAGTTTTCTCCCAGCGGCCCTCTAAGCCAACATTTTGCTTTTTCTAAATTCTTTACTGGAGGTGGGTGGAGGTGACCCTCAGAGTTTCCTATCCTTGTAACCTACTTCGGGGGGGGTTGTCCACACTTTTCACTGACAAGATGGAATTCGAAATGTCACAGCTGGAGACCTATACTGTGGCACAGCTCAAGGATTTCTGTCAGGAAAGGGGAGTGTTCGTTAGGCGAGGGGCCAAAAGGGAGGAGCTCCGTACTAGTCTGCGAGCCTGGGTGGAAGCGCACCCGGAGGGAACGGTGGAGGAGGAGTCAGACAGAGGTACTGTCATTGAGGGGACTGCGGAATGTCCCCCGGGGGTGGGTGAAATGTCAATCAGCCCCAAGGTAGCCTCCCGGGAGGGCAGCAGTGTGTCATCGAGAGGGTTGTCAGAGACCGAGTTAGCCGACAGGAGAACGGAAAGACAGTTAAGGTGGGAGTTGGCCAAGCTAGAGATGAAGTGAGGAGGATGGAACACGAGTTCAAGCGACGAGAACTCGACTTCAAGGCCCATAACATCACTCCGGAGGGTGTCGAGTCAAAGGAATTTGCCAGGGAGCCCAGGCCCCATTTACCAAAGGACGTGGTCGCCAGTTATACCGATAGTCAAGTGGCTGGCAGCCTATGAGGTCTCCTTAAGAGCCCATGGGATCCATGAGAAGCATTGGGGTGGTGGAATGTACCGGTACATGCCTCCGACAGGTAGGGATGCCTTATTGGCCCTAGGCCTGGAGGAGCAGGTAGATTACCCCGCCATGAAGGTGGCGCTCATCAGGAAGTTTGGGTTGACCCCAGAGAAATAACGGCAAAGGTTTAGGGGCAGCCACAAACTGAGCTCACAGAATTGGGTTGACTTCCTGGATTATGCTAAGAAAGCCCTGGATGGGTGGGTCCAAGGTAGCGAGGTGGAGGACTATCGAGGGTTGTACGACCTAATACTCCAGGAACATCTACTCGAGAAATGTCTTCCAGAGCTGAGGCATCACCTCATAGACGGCAAACTTACTTGCCCCCGTAAGCTTGCTGACGAGGCGGACATTTGGGCAAGTACCCGAGTGTCCACGAAGGGGACGGGAGGAGATTCTCAGAAGTCCGGACAGGGCGCTGCCCAGAAGAAAGAGGGGGGAGATAACAAGAAACAGGAGTTCTCCAAAGGCCCCCAAAATAACTTTAAGGGGAAAAGTTTATTTTCTAATTCTAAGGCTAACCCGCAGAGGAACCCTAATCCTGGCCAGAGTCAGCAGCCAAGGGTTGTCCATTGCTTTGAGTGCGGTGGTGTTGGACATTATAAGGGAGACGTTAAATGCCCAAAGAGACCACCCCCTCCCACTGGAGGAAAGGCCCCGGGAGTCGCTAGTGTAGCACTTGGGGAGGAGATGCCCTTAGTTAAAGGGAGGGAGGGGGTGGGTGTCACCTTAGTGTCCCTGGGTGATCGGGAGATGGTTCCAAAGATCCAGGTGCCCTCCAATACTACCAAGTATGTAAATGGGTCACCATCAATGGCCATAGAGTGGAAGCTCAGAGATACAGGAGCCAGTAGGACTATGGTAAGAAGTCATCTGGTGTCCTCAGAGCAGGTGATTCCAGGCGTACTTCATCCAGTCGCAATGGCTGACGGCAGAATGGGCCACTATCCTGTGGCCGAGGTTCCCTTTGAGTGGGGAGGGGTTGCAGGTTCACTTCGAGTTGCCATAAGCCCCGCCGTGCCAGTCGATTGTCTGCTGGGTAATGATATGGAGCACAATGCTTGGAAGGAGGTGGAATACCGGACTCATTCTGAGATGCTGGGTACACCTGATTGGGCCGGTGTGAGTACCAGGTCTGCGGCTGCTCGGGAGGAGAAGTCGCGTGGGTTGGAGCCTGGAACAATGGCCCACCCAGCTGCTGATGAGGAGGGAGCATCTCGAGGACAGGAAGAGCCTGCCTCGATGTCCGTGCCCCGTGAAACTGATAGGCCACCTGCGGAGGTGGACCCGGAGTCCGTGGAGGAGGACATGGTTCCGTTGGAGGATTTGCCTGTCCCTGCTGAGTGGCGAGTGAAGGGGTATGGCACTATCGTGACACCCCTTACAGAACTCACGGCCAAGAAGCAACCCAGAAGAGTCATCTGGACGGAGGCTTGTCCGCGATCCTTCGACACGCTGAAACAAGTATTGTGTAAAGCTCCAGTCCTGAAAACTCCAGATTTCACAAAAGAAATTCATTGTCCAGACAGATGCATCCGACATGGGCATTGGGGCGGTGCTATTGCAACTCAATGAAGAGGGTCTGGATCAATCCGTGGTCTTTCTGTCACGGAGACTGCTTCCCCGGGAACAGAGTACCATCAAGCGGGAAGCCTTTCCGGTGGTCTGGGCACTGAAGAAGCTGCGACCATACTGGTTTGGTTCACACTTCCTTGTTCAGACAGACCACCGACCCCTTCGTTGGCTCATGCAAATGAAGGGGGAAAACCCCAAACTGTTGAGGTGGTCTATCTCCCTACAGGGAATGGACTTTCGGGAGGAACACCGGCCCGGAGTTGACCACGCCAATGCAGACTGTCTCTCCAGGTATTTCCACCTTAGTGTTGAGAACTCCCAAGGGGTAGGGTAGCTCTCCCCACTTTCAGCTGGGGGGGGGGGGCGTGTGTTAGACCCGCCTGCTTCTAAGAGTCCCCTCACCATTAGGATTTCTTTTGTTCCCCCGTATCTCCCAAAATTTGTCATTTTTCTTTGTCTGCCAGGACTTTTTATGTGCTGTTTCATGGAGCTAGATGTTCCTTGACACCCAGTTGCTCACAAGGTTTTTGGCACCTATTTACAAGGTGCCTGGCGGAACCTGTGGCATTACAAACTGGGGTTGTCAACCTGTATGAGTGGCCCTAAAATGGTGGACACCCTTTTCCCTCATGTGAGTGACTCTCATTGGAGCCTCCCTGAACTCTGGCCTTTTGAGGTTTTGGCGCCCTTTGTTTGACGCACATTCCTGATAGGAATCCCTTTTGTTTTCCTCAGATACACAAAATGGCTGCTAGTGACCAAGATATACCTCAAAAGTGCCAAGGCATTGTCACAGCCAGAGAAGGTTCTAGAACCTTCTGGCTCGTGCCAGCACCCCAGGGCACTGGCTATAAAAGGCCCAGTCCCTGGCGGCCATTTTAAAAAAAGAAGAAAAGAAGGAGATTCCAGACTTGACACCAGATTGACACCTGCCCTGTTGACCCCCTGAGGTGGCTGGTAGCGTAGGCAGTAGAGTAGCAAAGGTTGCTGGCGTTGTTTCTGACTGGCGTTCCAGTCAGCTGCGTGAGTGGTGACCTTGGGCCTACAGCGCCTGCCCAGCAAGTGCCTCATTGCCCCAAAGACTGTGGCCATACTTGTAGTGCCTCCCCGCCCCCCACCCCCCCCGGTGGTGATATCGTGACTGATACTGCGTGTCGCGAGGCGAGCGCAAGTTCGCCGCGACCTTCAGAAGTGCCCCCTTCGCGACAGGCGCCTCCAGGGGGGAGCTTGGACGTCTCCGAGCCCCACCGCCGTAGAGCGCTTCCTGTGCGGACTGAAGGTGAGGTGGTGCGCCGGGGCGGGGAAAGGCCGGCCTTCATTGGGCGAGACTAGCGTCTCTGCCCCTTCCCCAGTGAGCCGGAAGCTGTAGCTGTGGGCGGGATCCACCCCGTAAGAGGAAGTCGGAAGGAGGACCGTGGAGCCCCTGAAAACCCTGTCGCTGGCGTGAGAAGTGTTGTGCCCTGACTGAATCGCTTACCGATTGCAGCCGATGCGAGGTGGGCCTGTTTCTTCAGGTGGGGTGCAGCGTTGTGAAGGAACTGTGAACCGGCATTCATTTGACTGAGCGCAAAGGTTGTGTGACCCCTCCGGCAGCCCGTTCGTCAGTCTAAAGACTTTGAACTGGTGCCGCCTTTGTGCTAGCGGTGTCAAAGCCTGTAGGCACGCATAGATTCCACCGGCAAGCAGAGATCTCATCCCAGTGGCAGTGGAGTGCAAATGCTGTATTCACTGTGTTTCCTTGCCTTTTAGATACATGCGCATTACTCCTTGAGTGAACCCTAAAGAGTCTAAGGCTTATTTTGTGCCTAGGGAAGACCGTACTCATTATCCTTGAAACCAACGTGAACTGTAAGAGTTATATTTCCAAGCTGAAACATATTGCAAGTGTAATCTTCCTAAAGCATTTAATTGGTGGCAGCGATACCAGAATGAACATGTGGTTATTTATTTAAATGAACCAGTATTTATTCTGCTATATAAAAGTGATATTTATTTGTGATATTTATTCCTGATATTTATTCTATTTATCTTGCTATTTATTTCTTAAGATCTATTTACAGGATTTATTTCAGTAACCGAATCCCAGAGATTTGTGACTTAAGAAATGTGAATGTGCTTTCCCAACTGAACCCTATTTACAACAGAACTTTTACATTAAGGAATCGTATTTTTCTACAGCAGTGGTGTGGTGTCCTTTTTGGTGTGACTGCGCAGGGAGTTATTATTGGGTCAGAGCCGGCTTAACACTAAAGCCTTCACTTGCCTTGTCACTTGAGCCAAGCTACCCCCCTTTGTGCCGGGCTTGCCCATCGCAGGTCCAACAGTGGTCCAAATAAAAAACTCTCAAGACAGTTTGAGATAAAAGATGATGCTCAAACAATATTTGCAAGTGTCTGAGGTGGGAATGCGTCCATGGTAAAGCACCATTACACCATCTTGAACCCTGATAAGCAGAAGTTTTAAAGAAACCAGAAGTACCAGGATATCTAAGCTGCAAAAGAAACAAGAAATCATAACATGGCAAATATATAACTATTTAAACAAATGATAACCTGTTAAGAGCAAGACAATCCAAGAACCAAAGTAAAAAGAAAAGGGACCATTAGCAAAGAAGTGTCAAACACTCACCTAATAGTGAGCAGATCACTGGATCACACACACACACACACCGGACATTAACTGCAGAATGGTCTCACGCACCAAAACAAACCCCTTCAGTGAATTTGAAGATTTTGAGCAGACTTCAGGGAGAAATACAGGGTTAGCCAGAGAGAGGAGTAGGGCAGAGTGCCACAACTATCTACGCAATGTTAGAGCTTGATTGTCATAACAATTTCTCATTCTTGTGCTCAAGAGAATGTTTCCACGCTGCAATAAAGAAATCAAGAGGGAACATTGATAATAGGGACCAATACCAAAGCTTCATCACTCGCTTACAAAAATTACAGCAGGATCCATTCTTGCCTACTGTGGTAAATAGAAGTTTAAAGATTTGTTCAGACTGGATAATAATAATAAAGAAGTTTATAAAGCGCCTTGTGACGCCCTCTCGGCGTGTCCCCGCGCTGTGGAGATCAGATTCGTACAGCGGCCGTGGTAGCTCCTCCACCTAGCGGTGTATTACAGATTGTACAGGTGGGTTTTTAAGAGATTTCTGAACTTGGCCTCCGAACCTTCCAGTCTGAGGCCAATTGGGAGTCTATTCCAGTTGCGAGCCGCTACCAGTCTAAATGAGCGGCCTCCCAGTTTTGCTCTTTTTACGCGGGGAATCCTTAGTAGGCCTGCACCTACTGAGCGTAGTGCTCGGTTAGGTTCATATACGTGTACCAGGTCTTGGAGATAGGATGGAGCTTTATGCCACATAATCCTGTGGCATATTAGGAGCGCTTTATACATAACTCTTTCTGACCGGTAGCCAGTGTAGAGCCGCAAGAGCAGGTTTGAAGGCTGCTCTTTTTGGGAGTCTCAGTACAAGGCGGGCGGCCGTATTTTGAAGGACTTGCAAGCGCCCTATGCTTTTTTCTGTGGTGCCTAAGAGCAGGACATTTCCGTAATCCATACGGATGTTACCAATGCTTGAGTCATGGTGCGTCTGGCCTCCAGGGGAAGTAGGTCTAAGGTGTGGTTGAGAGTTTTTAGCACCCCAAAACACTTTCCCACTAGGCGGCGAATGTGGCCCTCATAGGATAGCGTGGGATCAACCCATATCCCCAGGTTCTTAGCCTCCTTACAGGGAATGAGCGTTGGGCCCAGGCATGATGGCCACCAATCCGCCGTCCAACTCGAGTTGCTCCCTCCAATCACCATTACCTCCTGATGGTCAGCAAATGGCCTATGGGCACAGAAAGTTGATACCACTGGTCATGGCAATGTTTGTAGGAGTGAGCAACCAGAGACCTTGTGAAGAATCAGTTTCGGTAATTAAGGAACATGAAACAAAATTTCAGAAGCTCTAACGTCCATGTAAACATCTGAAGTGTAACATGACTGGTGACTGCTGTTCTGTGACTCACAAAGATCTACAGGCTTATCCCAGTGGATAGCTAGCTGCTTCATGAGTTATCATTCAGTCTTTCCAAAGTCACCACCCCATTATAAAAGGCAGCAGGACTTATGAGTTTTTGGAATTACAAAGATGATGTAAATCTTTTACGAAGGTGAAACTGTCAGGAAGAAAAAGGGTCAGTCTCACAAGAATCTATAAACATTACCATCTAAATACCAATCAATGTCGAGGAAGAGGAGTGGGTCCATTCAGCCAATCGTTTACAAATAGGGTAAAGATGTGCCACGTCAAGACCAACTGGTCTTGAAACTATGTCATGAAGGATTCTGCACTATTGAGAAAAGAATGAAGCTAAAAGTAAGGCATGTAACCTCATGCAAAGCTTGGGAAGCTGACATTTTCACAACTAGAAGACAGTAAGCATCTTGATCTACAGACATCAGTGAATCTCACATTGGAATGAATTCCCTCCTACATCTGCTGAAGAGTCACCTCAAAGAATAAGACAAAGGGTTTGAAACTATGAAGACTAGGAGGTGTAAATGTTGAGAAGTTGTGGCGCAGCGGCCAGGGTGCCTGACTCTGGACTATGGAGCTCACGGTTTGATCCCCGGTGCCGGCGGCAGGTTAGGCCAGCACCATGTGACTCTGGGCAATAGCTTGCCTAATCTTCTAGAGGGCCCCCAGCGCCGGGACACCACTTCAGAGGTAGCTGTGGTCTTCACAAATACTGGCATTTTACAAATACTGGCATTAGCAAAATGTTTGCTATTTTATTTATTGATGCACCACGGATTGGGTCTTAAATGTCTTAATAGATGGTAAAACTTGGAAGCATTCTCTTCGCCTACAGATGAATGAACAGCCAAACGTCACAAATATTTTGCTGGCTTTGCAGGCCTCAAAAGACTAGCAGAATTCATTACAAGCTCAAGAATGTTTTGGTAAACCTCCTCAAAAAGGCAAAAAGAAAATTCGGAAAGCTAAACATCGTAATGTAGACATATAACATGTAGGCAAGTAAACCAAAGGATGGAAACTGGATTTTGCATGTTAGGCCAATAGTATCTGAGGTTTCCAATGATATGGGGGCACTGGAATCACATATGTGTTGTGTTTCCCTGATAATTATGGATTTACAGTATTTGACACAATCATCCATTAACTGAGTAACTTGCCTTTTCTTGTGAATAACTTAGACTCTACTGCAATTCAGTTTTCCATTTCTGTATAATTCCAATATTCAGAACAATGCTATAGGTTTAGCCATAGTGCTTAGGTCACCTATATATTGGTTTAGCATAAAGTTAACAAAACTCACTGCTGGCATCATTTACAACCTCAGAAGCAGCAAGAATGCAGCGGTCACATGTTTGTGAAATCTGCCCACACCCTCATCCGCACTAGGAGGATGCTTTTCTCAATAGAGTGCTGAAAAGCAGTCCAAGGGATATTTTGGGTTTCAGACGAATTAGGACGCCCTTCCTATAAATGAGAACGGTTTCGTGTTTTAGAATGAATAATCACTAAAGGTTGGAGGACAACCTTCACACATTCGATATCAGCAAATATGATGCTCAGTTCCGGGACTTAGCAAAAGAAGCTTTTAACAAGTCGCCATCCTTTTACAACTTTTTATATTAAAGCACAAGGGAAAATGGAATAAGGAGAGTTGCAACTTCAATATCCAAATGATACAAATGTATTGATTTTCTTGCATGATTTGTATATAATTTGAACGAACCAAGAGCGATCCGATTCGGTCCAGGAAGTACAAAGGCTGAGGCACTGCACTGCCATAAATTTAGTCTTAAAATAATTAAGAGAATCCAGTTGGTATGGGTTAACACTTTTAAACCCAAATTTATCAATGTAAAAAAGAACTCTCAAACGAAAAAAATGGTGCATACTAGACCCTTTTAACACACCAATTACCTACACTATTTGCTCATATATGGACACATAGACCTGATAGATTAAACCCACCTCAGGGCACTGGGTACTGCCGGTCATAAAAAATGGCCAATTGCCAAATGTTGTGCAACTAAAAAGAAAACAGAATTTAGCGTGAGCAACGGAGTAAATCAAACTACATTCTGTACACACACAGGCAATAGCATATTAGCTAGCATGGACTTAGAATACACATTAGTCTGCCAATGCATTGTTGGTAGCACATAGAAAAAGAGGCGCTATTTGGGCCCTTTTTTAATGCACAATTGTGGCTTAGCTTGAAGAGGTAGGAATGTGCACATTTAATAACAAAGAGGCACGGTTCGTCGTGAAGAGTAACCAGACAAAACTGTCAAACCTGTACTTGGATAGCATTTATTGGTGAGATCAGTAACTAGAATGTTTGACAAACTACTCCACTTGTCTCCAGCTATACTTAGCTGAATGTTATTGCTCTGTTCCCTTTTTTAAATAAACACGCATAGTCCCATTATACAGTATAATGGAAAATGCCTGCATTTACTACTCCATTATACATGCATGTTGACATATTTGCATAGGAAACTAGTGCCACAGTATATTGTACAGATTGGGTTTGTGTATTGTGCAAGAAACCAGTCAATGAGTAATATGAACCATATTTTTAAAACTTATTTGGATCTGTGGTAACACACAAAACTTCACTTTCTGCCTTTGTTACGAGAACAGATACACTGCTAATTTGCTCAGATGCTACAAACCAGCAAGGTCAGGATTCAACAATTTACTCTCTCCCTACAGTACCAACAACCGCCAGGCAAAGTAGCTAAAATGCTACAACGTTGAAGTGTTTTTTGGGCCATGAGGAGGATAAACACAAGGCGTCTCAGCCATAAAAAGGAGCCAGACATGTCGAGTTCAGTTATATCATGGTGGCTTTTGACTGGACCAGCTGGATGTTGCCCCGCCTAGGCCTTTTATGCAGCCTAGAAGCAGTAAACAGACCTATGTGACTGAAGAATTGCATACTTGGTAATGAGTTATGTTTATCACCTTTGCAGCTGCAATTCTCCTTATTTGCTGAGGAGTTTGTGCACCATTATTCCTCCATTGTGTGGCTACATCAGAAAGAATATAATCCTTTTGACATATCCTTGGCGTTTCTTTGGTCCGCCCAGATAGTATTGAAATAAGGCTATGTATACAAATTGGTTACTATGGTTTAGCAAGGTTCTGTTTTTATGAAAATAAAAATTAATATATATGCAGGAAGGTCATATATCCCAGTCTTGCGGAGGAGGTGCTTTTGACAAAAAAGAATTTTCAGTAATGGTTCCTTAACCTTTGGTCATAATGGCATACACACAGCCCAACTGCTGTAACACATCTACCATAATGCCATGGGATGCTAATCAACTTTCAAGGAGTGCGAGGGAATATTGAAGAAAAAAAGACAACAGTACTTCTGGCAAATTACAGAACCACAGAAGCAGGGATTTATGGGTGACTACAAATATCAGATACCCTACTGCATTTGGACTGGGTCACTAGCATGAAGGACAATGAGTGGATACATCATTGGAATGGGCATCTTATGTCACCATTTGCAATGGCTTTAGGTCCTATGTATAACTGATTGTTGTAAATCTAAGCAGGACCTCGAATACCTGCATTGCAGATATGCATGGTCCTTTGAGTGCACATGAAGTTCATGAGATCGTCAGGATGAAAAGGAAACCTGTACATTTAGGGTTTCATTTAAGGTTCGATTCTCCTGGGTTGGAGCTATTATGGAAGGATTACCTGAACAGAGTTGTTCTTTCTATTACTGGAGTGATGTTCCTTTGCTTCAAAGGATTACTACTCTACACTCTCTTCTACACTACAGATTCAGAACCTCAGTTAGTATCAATTGGTTGTCCAGTACTTTAAATCCTTGCAACTCCCATTACCTTTCCAAAACACACTTTCAAGTGTGTAAAGCCAAAATGTTCCTTCTGAACAGGTGGTGTAGGGGGGTCCCGCTATGGAGGTAACTGACACCAGTACTGAAGTGTTGCCAAACCAGACCTCATGCAATGCAGAGTAAAAAGAAAACTGTTTTCCAAGGTGCACAAGATTCAAATCAGCTGGAAATACAAGTCTGCTGTCCTTGCCCGGCTAATGGTTTTTGATAGAAGAGTACCTCTCAGGTGCAGAAAAGATAACAGCTCGAGCGATAGAAGTGGAAAAATTTAGTAACACATAGGTCAGGACAGGCATTGGAGAAAGGGGCCCTGGTGATTGGCCCAGTGATTGGCAAATCTTAAGGGAAGACATGCATATAAATATGGTCACAGAAGTGTGATAAGAAGGGAACAATCGTACACATTTGAAGAGGGGAACTACTGAATGAAGTACTTGAACTGAAAGGGCACCGATCTCTACTCTTAAACAAAGTCCTGTACTTGTAAGCTTACTTTCTTTTTTTTGTGTGGCACTTTAGCCCTCTTAATGAAGGCTCGTGCTCTTCGGATCAGAGACTGATCTGGGTTGCTCTTTCCTGTACAGGTTCAATCAGATACATCATGCTATAGATCCTCAAACGTTCCCTTGTCTCTACACACACAGATCAGTTTCAAATTACCATTTGTACTTGTGCAGGAATGTGCACAAAACCAAATAAATTGTGTTGCTGGGAATTACAAGGAAATGATGGGCAGGAATTTGGCGATGGTGCAACAAAGAGTCATCCATTAGTAGAGAATGAAACAAATGATTCATCATCTTAAAGTGCAAACACACTACAGATTAATGAAAAAGAAAAAATGTAAGCGGTCAGTTCTCACCTGCAAATCTTTCTTCAGCTTTAAAAGGTCATCGTTCTCTCCATTTGCAGACAATGCAGCTTCCACCTGCTGAAGCTGCGCTTTGTAGCTGGCTAACTGTTTGGCAAGTTCTTCTGCCATCTGATGAGCAAATGAAAAGTGTTAGAAAAAGCAACAAACAAACAAAAAAGCACACATATACATTTCAAGTGAAACATCAAAAACAAAACGTGTACGGTTTGATCCATGTCCGTGTTTATTTAAGTCTATAGATTTGACAATCTAGAAATACACCTTTGAAGTTGTCACCTACCCACTTCGATGCTGGTGACGGAACCATTCCGTCAGACACGGTTGAGCTGTGCTGATGACGGAATGGTTCCGTCACGACCGCACCCTGTTCTGGAATGTCCAGCACCGGGGAAGAATCTGTGCCGCTCGGAAGCGGTTAAAAATACTGCTAAACCAATACCTAAAGGTAATCTGCACTATATTGTTATTTTAGTTACCTTGAGTTTGTCAAAAAACGGTTCCATTTATCACAAAATGGAAGTACCATTTCTTGCACTTATCGCCTTAAGTGGGGAAAAACAGCACTGGTGAAAGACATTTCTTCCTAAGAAAATATGTTTTCACATGCCTTAGTAAGATACAGCAAACAGGTAGAGCCAAGATACCAGAGAAGGTATAGTAAGGAGGAGACAGTACACTTACAGCAGAGGTGGCAGATACACAACAAGCGTCCATCATCCTTGGCATTTTGTGGTGTTCATATTAAAATCTCAATGTGGCTATCCAGAGCAATCTCAGGGAAAAGAATAATGAAGTGCAGAGGAAGGCTAACCAGCACAATGGGGAAACTGTCACTGCGCTCCACATAAATGGTGGAGTGAAGTGCACGGACACTCGAGGAGGCAGCGGAAGGACTCGGGAGGCGGCCACACCCCCTTGCTACCGGGGGACTTCAAAACAGACCTCGCGTCTCCCGCTTCGCGGGAGGCGCAGCGCGTGCACAGTGAAGTGCACGGACACTCGAGGAGGCAGCGGGAGGACTCGGGAGGCGGCGGCCACACCCACTTGCTACCGGACCCTATTTCAGTGAGCCCTCACTTCCGGCCCCGCGGGACGCGCGGGCGGGCGCCGGGCAAAGGGCGGGCCCTCTGTGGCCCTCAGAGGCACAAGGAGGACGGGACGGGCCACCACTCTTGGCACCATCACAGGAGAAGGTACAGTCAGGTTCTATCCCTTCTATCCCTACCGCTTTGAACGGTCTACTCTTGTCACCAGGTTTCTGTCACCCAACTACAATGTCCATCTGGGATGAGCTGAATGCCCTCTGTGGCACAAACTATATCCCGGATGCACCATCCCCCCCCATAGTGGCCAGAGTCACTGATCAAGCAATTTGCACTCCCCAGGCATCCCCCGATACAACCTTCCTTCCATCCATCTAATAACTGCAGCCCCTCTGTACCTGGCCCCAATACAGCCTCATTACTATTGGATAAGGCTGAGACTCGATCCCCCCTACAATCGACCCTTCTGGCCCAAATCGAGCGTCTGCTATACACTGCTCTATCTCCACTGGTAGTAAAAATTAATGATTTGGGGGACAGACTGTGCGGGATCGAAAAAACTGTAGCACGGTCATACCCACTAACCGGAAACACTGTTACTCCCACACGCTCTACCCCCACTAACACCCAGGAAAGGTCGACGATCAATGCTCCCAGGATACTGCAAACTTCTGACTCCCCTGTTATACCACCCAAAGTGAATGTCACCCTTAATCCCGATCATGCCCCCACATAAAGCTCCTGTGATCGCACTAGAAAGACATCGCATTGACTTACCCCCCGAAGCAGCCCCATATGTCACCGTTCTCTCTGGGGTCCCCGCACTCAGACCGGGAAAACGTGAACTGCACCAGGACCTACTGAACAAAGCCATCTTTTGGCTCAAAAACAATAGACCATTACCTTCTGCGCTAGACGGTGGGATACTGAGCGTCAGAAGGGTGGGGTGGCTTGGTCATCTGCCCAAAAATTTTCCGGGGGACTTGATTTTGGTTAAGTTTAAAGACAGGAACATTGCCCCCTACTTGCGATCTACCCAGCCCAAACTTGGAGATGGCTCCATCTGTATTTGGGACCTGCATGACTTTTACCCTGGTCCCCGAGCACCGAATCACCATGACAGCGGGTGAAAAAGGGGGGGTTCTGTGTATTTTGGCTTATTATATTAACTTTTCTTTTGAGTACTTTATCCAATTCTCAAGTCTTAATATGGATTCTTCCTTATTTCTGGGGGCTTCATCTGCATTAAAGTGTAAACTACTAAAGGCCACCCAGGTCGGATAATTCCAGTTTAGAAGACAACATCCTAAGCACAGTATGTTCTGCATGGCATTTCTCCCTGCAGATAGATGGGATTTGTATACCTTACCTTTTCATGAGAAAACCAGAATATCTGCATTAAGCCAAGTATTCATGTATGAAGAAAATACGCCAGCTTATTTTAATAGAGACCTTGGAATGGGCATCTGCAGCCCTGAGACTCTCCTCCTACTCCGCACTAGTACAATCTAAGTTACCCATAGCAGAGGAATAACTAAGCAATCTAAGTGTGTGGATGTACATCATTAATAGAACTGTGCGCAATCGTTCTTTGCCACATGGTTAATGAAGTAGCATTGACCGGTAAATGAGACAGACCTCCAGGCTGTGTTTTAAAAGGAAAACAAGTTACAAAATTAGAACAATTACGAATATTGCCTCCAAACCAAGAACAAATACAGTAGTAACTTGGCTTCTGAAATGACGACAAATACTGTTAAATGTAAGGGCAATGCTCTTCAAAATCACACATGCATCAAGTCAGAAGGATAGGAAGCAGTTTCAAAACCAGATATCGTAGCAGTAAGTCAATGAAAACACTTCAACTGCCCTGCCTCTCTCCAGATTGTCAATCTCACCCTGAACTTCCACCCTGGTTCTCTTTCTCCTCCACTCCGAAAATGTAGGTAAGATCCAAACCAGCAAATAAGGGATATTCCTATACATTTATGACCACTTGTTAGAACCCAGTTCACAGGGCTATGGGGCAAGCAGGAGTTACTGGGCCCAACTGTGGAGGTCGAGGCCTTTTACTTCTGAAGTCCCTGGGACGGACCTACTACGGACCCAGAGCAAATCGAGCCAATTACCCCAAAAGCACTTACTCTAGTGGTTGAGCAATGCAAGGCTTTCTAGGAAGGAAGACGTGGAGGGTAGATACAGGGGGTGAGCACAGGCTTACAAATCAAATGAAAATGTCCAATGTAGATTTTCCACAGCATGATGAGCAGAAAATCTGTTTTTTATTAAGGACACAGAGGCTAAGATTATGCAACAATTTAAATCTTTGAAAACTTTCTAAATATCTATATAGTCCAGCAACAGGCAGCCATCTTCCTTCTTTTCTAGTGCTGCGAACAAGATTAACTTTAAGCCCAAGGAAATTCCTGAACAATGAATCCAAGAGAACCAACGTTCCATGTCCAAACTTTGCTACTCTGAAAGAAAGTATTAATAGGTTACTCTACCCAGGCGGGTATCGGTGGTGGGATAATCTTAGCCTCTGTGTCCTTAATAAAATCCAGATTTTCTGTTCATCAGGCTGTGGAAAATCTACATTTTATGGCACGACATGGAGGCCAATATTATGCAAGTTCAAAGTGCATTCAAAACATTATCAATCACATTAGGCAGTGGTTTAAAGTAACAACTTTTGAAAATGCTCTTGTTTTACCAATCAGCCTCTTTTAATGTCCTGTAAAACTCCTCCCCAGATGAAAGCTTTGGAGGCCGAGGCACCACTAAGTAAATGTGCCCCGAAAATAGAAGTGCCAAGACCACCTTCAATCATAACCTCTTTCACCCACCTAGCTAAAGTAGGGGGCGAAACGGCTTTGTGAGGCCTTTTATGAGATATTAATAGTTGTGCAACGCTGTTTCTCAGAATAAGGGTTCTCTTTTCATATTCTTTCAAGCATAGCACCACACACAGTCTTGGGTTTCCTGAGAATTAAGGGTAGAAAATAGTTGATGTAAGAGTCTTAGTTATTCTTTTAATATAGAAACATACTTCTTCAGGTTGGTATGCTCTACTGGTGACATCTAAAGCTCTAACATCAGATGTGCTTCTAAAGGAAACCAGAAATAGGAGGGATGCGAGTTTGTAAGAGTTTTTTTAAGCGATAAATATTGGTTATCACCCCAGTTCTCTAATACTTGTAAGATCAATTTAACATCCTTAAGAGAGGCGTATTTAAATATGGGTGGTTCGAGGACCCTAATGCTTTTCATAATCTTCCTTGTGAAAGTATTCTGGCTGACAGGTAATTTATCTATCAAGCAAGCAATAACTGGCAGAAATGGCTGATCTATAGACATTAACCGTCCTGTAAGACAATCCGGACTCAAATAGTTCTGTTAGATAATTTATTACATGGACTACATAAGTTGAAATGGGATTGATATCCCATTGACACCAACAAATCCATTTATTTCATGCCAGTCTATATGCCACTCATGCCAGGTGCCCAGGACTCATTTGAGTCTTCCGGCATACAGCGCTGGGACGCCTCCGGGTAACCACGCGCTCTATAAATCCAACATTCATTCATTCATATGGCGAAAGGCCAGGGATTTCCCATGGTCTCCAGAAATATTCCATGCCATCAGTGCGAGGGGCCCTTCTTGTATCAGAGGATGGATTTCCACTAGAGGACCTAGAATTAGGGTCTCGAAATGCGGTAAAAGTAAGGGGAAGTCTAATGACATTTCCAGAATCACCGTAAACCAGGCTTGGGATCTCCAAAGAGGAGTTACTACTATTTCCTTGAATCTGCATGTTTGTAGAAGGAACCTGGGTAGCATGACAAATGGCGGGAAGGATTATGGCCTTTGGACCTCTCCAGTCCTGTAGGAAGGAGTCTACCCCAGCAGCTTGAGGGTCTGGTTTCCAGCTGAAAAACTGTCATTGGAGTATTCAATCTGTCTGCATGGAGATCTATGTTAAAAGTACCCCATATGTGTTGGATATGTAGGATTATCTCCCTGTTCAGTCTCCAATTGCTGGCGTCTCTGAAGTTCCTGGAGAACCATTCTGCTACTCCATTGCTCAAACCAGGAATGTGTTGTGCTACAACTGAAATTCCTTTGCTTAAACGGTAACCCCAAAACTCCTTTGTTAGGTCTCCTAGGTTTTTGGAATGTGGTCCTCCCATCTTGCTCACATATCGGGCTGCTGAAATGTTGTCCATGCGAAGCATTACACAACATTTCATCCTTTGAGTGAAACTGCGGACTACAAAAGGAGACCGCTAGGAGTTCCAAGCAGTTGACGTGGAAGTGCCTCTCTTGTTCTGACCAACGTCCCCCTGTGGAAGAACTTGCGCAAATCCCTCCCCAACCCTCTACACTTGCATCTGAATCTATTACAATTTCGGGTTCCTCCCCGAAAAGTGCCCTACCGTTCCAGGCTTGAGCCTTCTTGAGCCACCATTCTAGTACCCCCCTTTGAGTCCTGATCTAGGGATACATTTTGAGAATACAAGTGATTGATGCAAAAGCATCTCTTTTTTAGTCTTTGAAGAGCTGGATAGTAGAGTGGGTCCGGGAATATGGTTGAGGATAGGAGACTCAAGATTCTCGCTAAACTCTTCAGCCCCTTCGCTGGTGGCGTCGGCCAACGGCCGTCTCACACCGATGCGGTCCCACCCACTGCGCTAAAAGACCGCAGCGGAATTGCCGCTGCGGTTAAGCTGTTGGTTTAATATTTTTTTTCTGATAAGACCTTCATTTCCATGCGCAACTTTTATAACTTCTCTTTGGGTAAGCGTAGTTCTGTATGAAGGGTGTCTACGATGAACCCCAGGAATTGAGTTTCTTAAACTGGAGTTAAGCATGACTTCTTAGGTTTATTACAAACCCAAGTTTCTCTAAGATTTATATTGCCCACTGAGTACTGAGAGATACGATGTCCTTGGACTGACCCATTATTAGGATGTTGTCTAGGTATATTATTAACCTTACACCTTTTGCCCTTAGCCAGGCTGCTACCGGTCGGAGTACCTCTGTAAAGCACCAAGGTTCTGAGGACAGTCCGAACGGGAGTCTGGAGAATTCCCAGATTGTGTTTGGCATGTGACGCAGAGGTATTTTTGGAGGAGGCGGCCAGATGGGGGAATAGTAAGGAAAGTGTCCTTGTTAATCAATCCCCTTTCCTTAGAATGTCTCTTCATAGATAAATACCCTCCATTCTGAAGTGTCGTTAGACCATCCATTTGTTTAAATCTTTGAGGTTTATAACCGGCCTCATCTCTTTGTTCTTTGTCTCCACCAAAAAGATGTTGCTGATAAAGACAACCCCTGGACCGGTTGATGGCACCTTTGGCCAATAGGTCCTGTACCTCCTTTGTTACCAATTTGGAGTGCTCTTGCGAAAAGGTGATTTCCTTTGGGATTTTATCTTGAAAGGGTGTGTCTGAATTATATTTGGTATCTCCCTGAACATTTGATGCACCCAAGGGTATTAGGGTATTGTGTCACTAAGTTCCAGAGAACTGGGCTAGTCTCCCTTCCACCTTTATACGGGATCCTGAAAGGTCTATCATACGACGTACCTGATGAGAAAGGTTTGTCTTCTGTCGCTTCTGGTGTTTCAGAAACAGCCTCTCTGTTTTTGAGGATAGAAGTTAGAATAGGAGCCATAGCCTCTGTTGGAAGGACAGATTGCCTCGTGCCATGTAGTGTCTTGAGGAAGGTATAACCCGGTGGGGGAACCGAGCCCTTGTTAGCCTGGCCCTTCCAAAAACTATCATGAACCACCTTTCTAATCTCCTTTTGGGACTTCTTTATGGAGCTGAAGATGCTCACGTATTTCGCCATCGCTTTTATTAAGTCCTCGCCAAAAAGATAGCCTTGGGAAGAAGGACCCCCCTCTTTATTGGCAAGCTCTATTAGTTTGGGGTCGAGCTTCAAGAGGATGCTTTTTCTTCTTTGTTTAGAAAGGAGCCGAGTTTGAGTTCCCAAGGAGGCAAACAGCTCTCCGCGCCCACTCTCGCAGCTCTTTTGGTCGACCTGAGTTTCGCTCAGGTAAGCAGTGTTGGCAATCTCAAATATTTTGGTAAGGGGGCCTGTAATGTCCAAGAGTCTGTCCTGGCAGGACTTTAAGCCCCTGTCTGGGCCTCTTCTCGGGTCTTTTCCCCCTTGTTGATAAAAGACACAATCTTTGGGTCGTGTTCAGGCGTTACGGTTACCTTATCTGGGAGGGATGGCCGGGGGCACTCTGATCGTAATCCAGACCTCACTTCTTTAGGGATCTCCCTTCTCAACCAGAAGGTAATATAGTCAGCCACATGCTGGGAGGGGGTCCACTCAGGTGACAGGGGATGTTTCATCACGAGGGGATCAAGCATGTTGTCCCCAAGTGGGTCAAGAAACCCCATTTTAGACCCAGAGGCTTTTGATGCCTCATCTGATGTCTCTTTTTTTGTACTTGGTAAGTCTTCGTAGTCAGAGTTGAACTCTGAAGAGCAGGACAATTCTAGTTCCGGCTGGTATGAGTGGTCGTCAGACTCACTGGATATAGGGACAACCGTGCCGCTTTCATGCCCATCCACGTGTCGAACAAACTGAGTCGATCACCGGCGTCATCCGGTAGACCCTCAATGACCCCTTCAGATTTCTTTGATTTTTTTTTAAGAGGGTGGTCATCTGATGGCCTTTTTTCTGAGATTTATTCGGGCCAGGAAGAGCACCCAGGTTGGTATTGGTTATTTGTAAGGACTTCTAATTTTGTATTGATGGTGTCGTTCAGCGACCCCGTCAATCTGCTTAAAGCTCTATTTACCAGTTCCTCCAATTTACCTTCAACTAATGAGTCTAACTGTTACTCAAACATTCTTTTTTTTTTAGGTAACTAAATAAACTAGGTTAAGTCTACATGGTTACAAATAATTAAATACAGGTTAGCTATATAGGGAGCCTATATAAACAATTAAAATTCCTATATAAGATTAGGATAAAAATTTGGCCAGCAGGGGGTAGCTGTAGTAGGATGAAGCTCTCCTTCGAATGGCAACTGTCGTTTGCTGTTAAAATGAAGGATATGGTGACGTGCCTGATGTTTATAAAGGGGCTTTTCCTCTAATCTGTCAAGTTTACTTACTTGTTTTATAATCTGCTTTGAAAATGGTCCCGGGCGGTCGTGTTGGGAATTGCGGCTGCACCGGGAGAGAAACAAGGGTGGTTGGAATGTGCTACAACAAACTTGGGCCACGACAATTGTAGCACTTAAACCCAGAAATCTCCACCCAAACATCTATTCAGAGGGTTGTTGTGACCCTATGGGACTGGTCTTGAGGCGAGACCTTAGTTATAGCCCTAATGTTGGTTAGCTTTCATTAAAATAAAGAAAAATCGGATCACATGCGCACCAGCAGCCTTTGGGCCAGTTGCATGGGCCGCGTTGAGAAAAAGCAGAGTGTGCGGGCCGTGCTGGAGCGAGCGAGGCACCAGCGCGTCTTGTAAAATTAGGCCGCTTAGTGATGAAGTTGTAAAATTAATGTCTCCGAGAGACAGGGGAATAGAGTCTTGGATCAGGAGACATAGGAGACGTGGCTGAAAAGCGTAAAGGAAGGGTGAGATCAAGGCATAAGAGATTAGGAAAGGGAAAAGGGTGATAATCATTAAGTGAATAAAACAGCATCAAGTAGGCATACAATAGGCAAAATACAGCGCAATGATCTAATATAGTCTAAATAGACATAGTATATAGTAGCTGATATTAAAGGCAGTAATAAGAATTTGAAAGGAGAGAGTAAGAATACTTGTTTTGTGATCAGCAGCAATAAAAGGAAGATGGCTGCCATTGCTGGACTGTATAGATATTGAGAATGTTTTCAAAATTCTAAATTCTTATTAGTAGTTGCTGCTGTGTGAGCTGGCAATAAAAGGAGATTGCATAATATTGGCCTCCGTGTCGTTCTATAAAATCATATACTTTCTGGTATGAAAGTAGTAGCATTTATATACGTATACAAACTGAAATATAGGACACAAACAATTCACACACCCTTCAGGTCAGGGTTCTAGTGTTTAGTGCCAGTTCCCCAAGTGCCACTTCACTCTCACTGGTGGCCATTCTCCATTCACTTTAGGCAATATTTAGGTTAGGCCCCACTAGCAGTCCGAGTCACAGGAGATCCACCCCATTCAGTCTCAGTTACAAAAGTCAAATGTGTTCAAGCGCCGAAGCACTATTCAGTAGACAAGTTCTCCTAGGGGCTTCCAGCACGTTGCTCAGTATTCCCCGCGCCAGCAGGGATCGTCCGACCAAAGTCTTTGAGAGAATCTCTTTGTCGCGATTACCAGCCTCCAGACTAGTAAGGGAGTGAGGGTGACGGAGAAAAACAGAACACCTTTCACTGTTGTGCCTATGAAACCTTTAGGTCACTTTTAATACATGTGTACTACATCTCCCAGAAGGCCATGGTGGTGAAAGAGCGATCACATGACACCAAGTCGATATAAGTCCCGCCTTTTCCTGAGGAGGGTGCTTGACAATCGACCTCGACCACCTAGCGGAAGGTGCTTTCCCACTAGATTCCGTCTGTAATTTTGAGCCAGAGACGCCGTGTCTCAAAGGTTCTCTGTTCCAGGAAGCTTGCCTGGATTTCAGCTTTTGGAGGTTTCCAAGAGCCTGCAGGGACGCTGCCTACACGCACTCTGTGGACCCGCTCAGGCGCAGACATAGATCAGCGCAACTAACAGGTATTTTGTCTCCCCTTGAGAGTGGTAGACTGCGCCTGGAGGTGCTCTCTTCTCGGGGACGTTCATTGCTTTTCGTTTTACCGAAACTCGAGCAGAGCCTTTATTTGCGTTTAGTAGAAAGTTGCCTGGGACAAGAGACGGTATCTTGTCCTCTTAAAATCTGAGTACTTTGTCATCTTTGTTGGTGATTTTTGGCATCCTGCTCTTTACTCTAAGGAATGCTCATAATTCCTTCTGCACATAAGCGTGACATTAATAATTCTTGGCAGGACTGCTAATAATCAGTCTGTTCCGATCCAAAAACACCTTTTGTGAGGAGCAAAGGGTTGTGCTAAGAAAGAGAAACCTGCCATGGTATACAGTGTATAGCCTTCTTGCGAGTTAAGTTCAAGACGTTTTATTGGGCTTTAGTTTAGATGGCTGTCTGTCTGGTATATTAAGCATTTCCTGAAGCCAGGATTCCTGACATTCCGTTAATTTATCATTGCACTAGGTACATATTACGGGGTATCTATGTCTAGTTATGAATGTATACTGAAGGAATGAAAATGGTGTCCCTTACTGTCTTCCTGCCTTTTTCTTTGCATTAGAAAGTATCCAGGCCAGATAGGAAAACCAGTCTAGACCAGACCTTGGAAGTATACCTACGATTGTTATTTTGTCCCCTTCCCTTTTCCCTTGGGTACTTCTTTGTATGCATTTGGGAAAAGATAAAGTGCGTGAGAGAAGTGTTCGGGGTAATAGGGAAGATACTCTTCACAACATCGCTCCTGCTGGCTGTTGCAGATGAGGTTAGTGGCAATTCATATCTTGTGTTGCCGACAACCACGACACTCTTCGGCGCCGCTCCTCTGATGCAACGGTATGTCTCCTTTGGCCTTCTCCTTCGGGTGGGGGTGGGAATTGGAGGAAGGAGTTTGGAGGGATTGTCTGCCGTTTCGGGGTTCCAATCCTTATTCAGCACATGGCCCCACGCATCAATATAGCAGCCTCTCCCCACGAGGATGCATCCACCAGGTTGCACTGCCACTCTTCTTCCAGTGACCCCCCTCTGACATAATGGGTCACACCACCTGCTCTTTGCTTGGGCGATGGCCCGATAGGCAAAATAGCAGGTTCCTCTTCACGGTTGCCCCCTTTGGCATACAGGGCGGCCAACTCACACCGCACACAGGCAATGTCCCTATCTTTGCTGTCCTCGTCATGGCTCACTTCACAGCAGATCTCCTCTGGCATATTGGAGTTGCCAACGTAACCATGCACCCATCCATGACCCAATTGGTGCAGCAGCTATCTCCTCAAAACTCTAAAGGGAATCCATTCACTCGCCAGGATCCCCAACTAGACCTCACTTCCTCAAGCTCTCCACATCCACACAGGGATCACTGTTCTTGGCATGTAGGCACACAGATGCTCCGGGAAAATGTGGTCCTGGATGATGCCCCTTCACACAGCCTGGAGGCTGACAGGCCCTAGCCTTGTTCACAGGCAGACATTTTACAGAGCTTCTGCCTCCTCACATAGCACACTTGACTGCTTGATTAGAGGAACGTTTTGCAGGCCTGAAGCTCTCCTCTTTACAGAACCAAATTTTATTGAAGGTCAGAGTCTAGAATGGCTGTGTTGGAGGTCCGCTTCCTTTCAAGTGCCTTCTCTGCCCTTCCTGCAGAAAGCAGTCTATGACAGCAGGAACCCCACAACACAGTCCACGGGAGTGACTAGAGAAGCACAACTGGAGGTCAGCCACAGTAATGGGTGTATCCAAAGGCTATCCCAGGGCACACTCTTGGGATTTTCTTATCAGCCCCATCTCCTTCCCGTTAGGTACTCTGGCTCCTTTCCAGTGACCGCTCTCTGAATCCAAGAGCACCCTTTGAAGTCTGGCTCACCTTCCTCCAGCATGTGTCCCACCAAGCTCAGAGGAATGCTGCAATCCATATATCTGTCTTAGTGGAGCAGAGCTCCTCTTTCCCACTGCTCCTCTAGCCAGCCCTGGGTCTTCAAGAATGGAACCCAATGGAACCCAGAATCATCTATCTGCTGTACCATCCACATGAACACAGATACCCAGCACATGGGTGCAACACACACTGCACAACACTACATGCCACCTTGAAGAGTTAAGCACACAGCAGCGGAAATTAGACGAGTGAGCATTTAAACCTCACTACAGTGACACATGTAAAAAGGCATGCTCAGTTCTACGGATCACTACATGGTATGCTGCCACTACCGCACTTGTGCTACATAACTTCTGGAGAGGGAAGCAATTTCCGTGTCCCTCCTGGTACAAACACCACAATAAGCGAGATGGGTCTCTATCATGCTGGGCATAAGCACACAATCCTTGTTCGCTAATGACAGGAAGGGTCAGCACTAGGGATCAAGATATCATTGCATTTGGGGCACTCAGGGCAGGGGTACACGTTCATAACTATGCACGAGAATTTTCATCCCAACACCACTCAACCCAACAAATGTGGTGCCTTCCAAACAACAAAGTGCAAGCCAAAGGGAAGTCTGTTAAGTCTCGCTTAAAAAGCTCACAAAAAAACAGAGTAACCCAGCTAATATGTCACATCCTTTTAAATTCCGGCCCCTGGGTTAACCACTAAAGTAATGGACAAAGTCTAAAGAAGCAAATTTTCAGCCGATTTCTCTTCTTCCCTATCTAGCCAAAGTCCTAGAACGCCACGTCACTAAGGTCCTCAGCTCTTTCATCGAGGACAGCGGTTATCTTGCACCTTGCCAAGCCGGTTCCGCCCTCTCCATTCCACTGAAAAAGTGGTTGTATCTGTCTTAGACACACTTAGGGAGGGGCAGGACACGAATCTCCCCCAGGCATTGGTACTGCTTGATTTGTCGGCCGCCTTCGACACGGTGGACCATACCATCCTTCTCTCCAGTGTCGAGGCGGCAGGCATCAGAGGTTCTGCCTTGGCCTGGTTAAGATCATTCTTGTGCGATCGCTCACAGGCAGTCAATCTGGCGAACTTTTCCTCCCAGGCTCGCAAAGTTCAATGTGGCGTCCCCCAGGGATCTTCTCTCTCTCCCCTTCTTTTTAAATGTATATATCTTTCCCCTCATCTTTGCACTGCAGGGGATGGAGGTCACGGTGTTTAATTACGCCGATGACCTCCAGCTCATTTTTAACCTCTGATTCCCCTGACTATTTTTAATTTCCAATCAGTGATGGTCTTTGTCAGGGATTGGATGAGCTTTAACCATCTCAAGCTCAACCCTGACAAGACCAAGCTTCTTCTCACTGGTAGTAAACTTAACCCCTGGTCTCCTTCCTGGCCCCACTCTCTTGGTCCCTCCCCTTTCTTCCTCTGTTAAGACCTTGGGGATCACTCTTAACCATCAACTCACTTTACACTCCCAGATCAGCACGGTGGTTTCCTCTTGTTTTTTCACCTTGCGTACTATCCGGAAGGTCTCACGTTTTTTTTCTCTCTCAGCCCTCAAACTGATCATGATGGCTATGGTCCTCTCTCGTCTAGATTATGAGAATGTCCTGTACAATGGCGCCCCTGCATACTCCATCCGACGGCTTCAATTGGTGCAGAACCAAGCAGCCCGCCTGGTACATGGCTTACCCAAATCACATCACACGACTCCCCGCTTAAGATCCCTCCATTGGCTCCCTATTAGAGAAAGGGCCCTTTTTAAAATGGGATGTATGACGTTCCAGGCCCTCGCGGGAACAGCGCCTTCTTTCATTAGGTCCAAAATCGTCCCCTATATCCCTAGCAGACAGTTGCGTTCTTCTTTGTCCCTTTTGGTGGTACCCAAGTTCAAGAAGAGTAGAATGGGAGGCTCTAAGTTCTCCGCTCTGGCGCCGCAATTTTGTAACTCTCTACCTCTCCAAATGAGATCAACGTCATCTTACCTGGAGTTCCGCAGCACCCTAAAAACCCATTTGTTTTCGCAGGCCTTTAAAATCTAAATCCTCCCTTTCACTCAGGAATCATTCTTTCTCCTCAATAGCGACATGAAACCGCCTGGTGTACGAGCGCTCAATAAATATTTTTAAATTCAAATTCAGTACTGCAGATCTCACAAAAAAAAGTGCGGTCCTTACATTGGGACTAAGTGCACATCTTTAAAAGAACAGCCAATCCCAAGAACTACCGGATTTCCCAGGGATACTTCATACATGTAGAATGATGGAAAGGGGATAAAAGAAAAGACAGTTGTGATATCCTCTTCTACTACTTATTACTATTCCACATAGTTTCGCCATCTGCCTCAGAACCATGCTGAGCTCCCTTAGTGATTCCAATTTGCACTTTAACTATGCCTGCCCTCTGTCATACGGCTCATCTCAAGATCCTAATGCCACTTTGCTGAGTTGTCCCTGTAGTCTATACTTTCTATGATCCGAAGAAAAGGGCAATCGCTTTTGTGGACCATCTTGGTATTGGATTTGCTCTATTCTGAAGAAGTGTCAAGAACCAGTTCCCAAAACAATTATTATTCCAACAGTTGCCCCCAAAAATTTTAAACGGACCAAGTCTAGATATTCAAAAATGATTTCATCGGAATACATTAAGCAAACAGCTGTGGCCAAAAACATTCCAAATTAATAAAATTGATAAAATCAACTGCTGGAGTTAACAGTATGAACAAATTTATATTTGCCAACAATCGGCTAAATTGTGCAGATGACATTTAGACCCCTATGCTGGACTAAGCATAACCTTCCTTAGAACACCAATAATCAGTAATTCAAAAACAGGATGAACAAACATCCAGAAGACGTTGATATGCCAGACTATTAAAAACTGTAATACAGACAGGACAAGTCCCAATGTTAGCCACAGAGTGCAGTTAACGTCTCTATAAACAGAAGGCAACTGGGTGAAACCAATCAATTTGCTGTGCATCATTTACCTTTTTTAAACTCACCATCTCCGGCCCTTTTTGTAATTTTTGAAACAATCTTTTGGGGGAAATGCCAAAGATAGGGAGGAAGAATGTAGTAGAGCATTCAAACATTATACATGATCTTTGCATACAGTCAAAGTTAATTTAATTTGCAGCTACAATCTTCTAACGTCCATAGAAACAGACCTGCCTCCCGGTACGAATACGATTTTAGAACTCCAGCTGAGTCTAGGTAGAGTGAAAGCAACCCTGTCCAGCTAGAAAACCTGGTTTGCCAGGTGATACCTCCCCATTTCTATCTTGAAAGGCCTTCTTCCAGTCATTGGAAGACCAATTCAGGTATCCATCAGTGCCATGTTGTTAACCGTTCATGTTCCACGGAAAGTCAAAAGAGGAATAATCAATCACCCATTCAGTAAACCAGGTAGGGTACAGATGAGCCTGGATTCCACAAACGAAAGCGTCACAGTGAACCAGAAACCCTTCTGATGAATGACATGGAGTGTACAGGTTTAAATGCCAGGTAAACTCAGCCTTCTATTCTTTTGAGGACAGTAGACAGAGCACCATGAAATTGGGCAATAGTAAGAACATTTACAACGCCTCCAAATGGGAGATGTGGAGTGTGCTGCAGTATATGAAACCCTGGAGGTTATTCTGTGGGTGGAAGTCAAAGGGTACTAACAGGTTATTAGGACAAAACATGGTGAAGCTTGTTCCAATATTATACATATTTAGAAGCTGCTGAGAGAAGGAAATAAGGAATGCTCATCGATCTCTTGGGCAAGTGCCGACTCTGGAATCAGAACCATGTTCTCCAGCTGGTAAAGTCAACAAATTGTGTACAAGAGGGCCATTAACTCACAAAAGAATGTTTTGAGCTGTGATCTACAAAGACAAGCTGGTACCCATGAAGAGATCCCAGGTTAACCACCTCAAACTTCTATTGGCTCGTGCAACTGGTATGGAAGGTCAGGAAAGCAAGTTTAGAGAGAAAGTTCAACTAAGGGACTTCACTGCCCGTTGAGAGCTTCCAAACAGGAGCGGTCCTGCTAGCATGGAAGTTGAATCTCTCTCAGTCATAATCAGAACATCTACAGAAAAGGAAAAAAAAAAAAAAAAAAAACACGACTCCATATAATTGTCAACGAACAACGAATATTTAGCCTTAGCAAGCTGTGGAGTGATCTTTTGAATTTCTGTAAATCCAGAAGTACGAGTAAAGATAAGGGGGTTTTACTGGTCGCAATGGCTAATAATCCATTTTCAACTCACTATTCACGCAAACCAATTTTAGACCAAAAACAGTTGTCAAAACAGCCGTTAATACAAGATGGTACTCAAAAGCACAAAAAAATTCTCACGTATTTCACTTTTCAAGGTCTGAGGTCCTAAATCTTACAGAGAGAGTTCGAGATAGTATACACATGCAATGTACAATTATGAGCTACATGTTTTTTTCTTAATAGGGAGACTGGTTTCAAGATGCTCTATAGTGTGGGCACAATAAACTGAAAACTAGTCCTGAAACATAACTAATGTGCAAAACAACAGACGCATCTTCCAAAACACGTACAAGGTTGTTTAACAGATTTTATTTTTAAACAAAACAGGGTAACACACCTATACAAATCTTTCACTCGACTGAAGTTAGGAGAGAAAGAAAATCAAAAAGAGTCCACAGTCATCTAACTGGATTCTTCACCCAGGGTGTGTCTGTCAAAAAGGTACTCTGCCATGCCATTCTGTGGTGCTCCCATTCTGCGCAGACTAGTTGCATAATCAGCCAGTTCTTTAATTGACTTCACCTGCTCATCCAAATATTCACTTTCCAGGAAGTTTGACAACTGTGGGTCATCCTGATCAATCGATAACTTGTGCAGGTCCAAAAGTGACTGGTTGACGTCCTTTTCCAGTTGCAAGGAAATCTCCATGGCATTCAGCCCACTCCCCCAGTCATCTTGGTCTGGCTTCTTAATGTCCTGCAAAAAGATACGGCCACCTCTTTGGTTCTGCAGCTTCAACAGCTTTTGGGCATGTTCACGTTCCTCAAACGACTGCTTTAGAAAATACTTAGCAAAGTTCCTAAGTGCGACGTCATCGCGGTCAAAATGATATGACATTGATAAGTAGACGTAGGAGGCATACAGCTCTAGGTTGATCTGGCGGTTGATGGCAGCTTCACACTCCTGATGAAAGTTCTGTCTTACTTGGGAACTCATTTAGCAAATGATGTTTAGGAAACAATACTGTGTGGTGTCAGAGACTACAGGACTGTAGGTTTCCGTTTTGATGGTATAAGTATATGTGAAGGAAAAACAGATCTGTAGAAGGGGAAGCAGCCTTTACTGTCCTTGACGATTTAACTTCTCCAAATCTTTGATGTAATCTTGAGTAAAGACTTTCTGTAGGTGGAAATTAATCACCAAAGCTTTTGACTTACAATTCGCTTGTTTCCTTCACAGGTTCTTTCTGCAGCTTTCTTTCATCTATCTAGAACATTTCATTGTGTGATGTCAGCACCCGTGTAAGCTGCGTAACCAAGTCCTCTATGACACCAAACTGATTGTCATGTCACACAATTGTTATGTAGTATATATATATATATATATATATATATATATATATATATATATATATATATATATATATATATATACACACACACACAAAAAAATGAGGATCAAAGATAGAATTATTTAAATAATGGACAGAAAATCCATGCATTATTAGATAAATAAAAAAAACTAGGGAAGAAGAAGTTATAACCATACACTGCTAACAAGTGATGGGGTGCTAAGAATGGAAGTGCCATGGAAGCAGGGGAAAAAACTCAGACGGCATCTATGAAGCAAACGTGGGAAATTTTTAAGAATTGTTTTGGGAAAATTTACAACTGAAAAGATCGTGAAAATGTGTCATTTATGATGTTGTTTTGGTCTTTTTTTAAAGCGTTATTTTAGCAAAGGTCGGATTTTTTGGGTTTTAAAAAAAATACATTTTAGCTACGGCTTCAAAGTAAAAACCAAAACAGAACAAGCCTCTAGACAAACTTTTATGAAAACGAAAATTGGTCTTTCAGCTTGGTGCATCAAGTACTCTCCTTTGGGGTCAACTAGGTACTACAGATTCTGGAATGTCAAGCACTTTATTAGGGTGAGATATTTGCAATAGGAATTGTGCACTTTTAAACTGATAGTCTTATTAGAAGCCCCATTTCGAAAACTGAGTTATTGATCCGGGTGGTATGTCTATTGAAAGAGAAGGGCTGAGAATTATTTTGTATTATCTGAATCAACACGAGAGGCCCCAACAAGTCGAAAGGAACAGGAAGGCAGACACTAAGAGAAACATTGATACTGGATTGTTATCAAGCATTAAAAGTGCTTGTTGTACTTGCTGCTCAGCCAGTGTGAATGTGGTGTGGAATGTTGGAGCGAGATGATGCTGTGTAATGTTGGATGAGGGAGGTTCTTACAAAAAAGTAGTGCTGACCATACAAAAGTTCTACTAACTCCACATTTAGAGTAACAAATCAGCTTTAATTCAAGATTTGTTTGGTATTATTTATTTATACCATTTACTTCATTTGTTATTAAGTTAGAAAATTTTTTAGACAAAAAGACATACCTTATACATACAATTATTCACAGTGAGGAAGAGGGGAAAGAAAAAAAGAAGAACAAACTTCAAATGACGGTGCTTAGTCACAATTAAATTTACAAAAACATAAATTAACCACTATATACAGTTGCATATATACAGTTGCACAATTATTTGTGTATAAACACAAATACTCATTAACAATTGATATTCAATCAAAGATTAAAGAAAAAATCAAGAAGAAATCAGATGGAGATAAGATAAATCAATATCATTCACAGTGTGAATAAGGCTGAAACGCTTAATCACTTTTTCAGTCATTAAGGGAACAAATTAATCCCAGACCTTTAAACAGTGCTTGTCTCCATTTGGCCGACGCGTTTCGAACTCGCTAATTTAATTGGCGTGTTCTCATCAGGGCTTTTTGAATTTTCCTGCAGATTTATTGTGCAAAAAATTAAAAAGAAGAAAATTTGTATCATTTCCTCTAAAATGGTAATTGACCTCATATTATCACTAAATAAATACAATAAGGGTAAGGTGTTTTACCTTACTGGTGTAGTCGCAGTTGGTTGGGGGTCACCTATTTTATCAAGTTACCGCCGTGGTATCTAGAAGAGGAAAAAACCTCATCACTCAAGTGTCATGACAGAACAGAACCGGTTCTCTGATGCCAACATTGTAAGCACCCCTACCTTCAATCTTGTCTATGTATTCCCTTCATGGATTCAGTTTGCGTTCACAGTATATAATTATCCCAAATGCCAGGGGCTCTCGTTTACATGCCTGAAAGAATAAGTGAAGGAGAGCTTTAGCTTCACTTCTATTTAAACGGAGTCTAGATCGCATTCCTAACTGACAGTAGTGTGTACCTTTTATTGCGGTGGCCCAGCGGAAAGATTTTCACTGCTGCATGCGGCTTCGTGGACAGGCTCAATACAATTTGGAGCGGTCCTGGTACTGAAAAACAAACGGGCGCGAAGGTATTAGCCGTGCGCTCTCTCTGACTCTGTTTAGGTTTAGCGCTACCGTTCAAGAATCACTTACCCGTTCTGCTCAATACAGGGCTGTGATTCCAACTCCTGGCAACACGAACATCAAAGCGCCATGTTGGAGGGAGGCGGAGTTGTTTTATCAAATCACGTGGCATTTGGGAATTATGGGATATGTAGTCCCCTAAAAGAACGTGGGAATTTAGTTAGGTTAAAGACGTATCTCTTCTGAAACTAAAGATTTGCATAATTTTTACAGCCTCGATATTTCAGACATGGAATTTAATCCAGTCTGGAAGCTATTAAATCTTAATATCAGGTAGGCTTCCTTTTTGAGCAGGACATCATCAACATCTTGTACTCTTTACTGCACGTGATCGCATAAACCACATTTTTGGTTCTGCAGTTACTGAAGTTGTCATTCTTCCACCTTATATTCAAGTTCCTCTAACAAATGCCAATTTTTGAGGATGGTTTGCCGTATCTGATGGGCGTTGGGGCACGTTTTTAGGGGACTACATATCCCATAATTCCCAAATGCCACGTGATTTGATAAAACAACTCCGCCTCCCTCCAACATGGCGCTTTGATGTTCGTGTCGCCAGGAGTTGGAATCACAGCCCTGTATTGAGCAGAACGGGTAAGTGATTCTTGAACGGTAGCGCTAAACCTAAACAGAGTCAGAGAGAGCGCACGGCTAATACCTTCGCGCCCGTTTGTTTTTCAGTACCAGGACCGCTCCAAATTGTATTGAGCCTGTCCACGAAGCCGCATGCAGCAGTGAAAATCTTTCCGCTGGGCCACCGCAATAAAAGGTACACACTACTGTCAGTTAGGAATGCGATCTAGACTCCGTTTAAATAGAAGTGAAGCTAAAGCTCTCCTTCACTTATTCTTTCAGGCATGTAAACGAGAGCCCCTGGCATTTGGGATAATTATATACTGTGAACGCAAACTGAATCCATGAAGGGAATACATAGACAAGATTGAAGGTAGGGGTGCTTACAATGTTGGCATCAGAGAACCGGTTCTGTTCTGTCATGACACTTGAGTGATGAGGTTTTTTCCTCTTCTAGATACCACGGCGGTAACTTGATAAAATAGGTGACCCCCAACCAACTGCGACTACACCAGTAAGGTAAAACACCTTACCCTTATTGTATTTATTTAGTGATAATATGAGGTCAATTACCATTTTAGAGGAAATGATACAAATTTTCTTCTTTTTAATTTTTTGCACAATAAATCTGCAGGAAAATTCAAAAAGCCCTGATGAGAACACGCCAATTAAATTAGCGAGTTCGAAACGCGTCGGCCAAATGGAGACAAGCACTGTTTAAAGATCTGGGATTAATTTGTTCCCTTAATGACTGAAAAAGCGATTAAGCGTTTCAGCCTTATTCACACTGTGAATGATATTGATTTATCTTATCTCCATCTGATTTCTTCTTGATTTTTTCTTTAATCTTTGATTGAATATCAATTGTTAATGAGTATTTGTGTTTATACACAAATAATTGTGCAACTGTATATATGCAACTGTATATAGTGGTTAATTTATGTTTTTGTAAATTTAATTGTGACTAAGCACCGTCATTTGAAGTTTGTTCTTTTTTTCTTTCCCCTCTTCCTCACTGTGAATAATTGTATGTATAAGGTATGTCTTTTTGTCTAAAAAATGTTCTAACTTAATAACAAATGAAGTAAATGGTATAAATAAATAATACCAAACAAATCTTGAATTAAAGCTGATTTGTTACTCTAAATGTGGAGTTAGTAGAACTTTTGTATGGTCAGCACTACTTTTTTGTAAGAATTTAAATAGGGTCCAGCTGTCCATACTCCCAGGACCTACCTCCTTGTATACAAAAGGATGAGGGAGGTTGGCAGTTGGTGTAAGGGCTGAGCAGCAGGAAGGCTGCTCCTGGTAGGGCTCTGTACTTTAACTCCTGAACTTACCATCATAATAAATACTACCTAAGACACCCTGGAGACCGGATCCTGGTTTCATTTACAACATTTTGGCGACTATTTTTAAAAGAACCTGCGTGCGAGATCTGCAGGGAACCCGAGACTAAATTAAACTTAATCTACTGCAATTTGAAACCTGAAGACCAGTCAGCCCCAACCTAGGGGTGCCAGATCCTGCTGTGTGTTCCTGGACTTTTGTAGTGAACCTGTGAGGCGAGCGGTCCTGTTAATAGAGGTTCGGCTTGTGGAGAGGTCTACAGAGATCAATCGGCAGATTTGAGTGACCCTGGGAAATTCACAGTAAGGAGTGCTGCCGAGTTACTAGAGGTTTGGCTCATGGAGGAGCCTATAGAGGTCAATTGACACATGTTATGCGCATTGTTGGTGGACGTTGACGCTTTACAGAATTGGCAGTTGTCAGGTGGATTGTGTTCTAGTGCAGCCATCTAAAGGGAAAGAGGCTCGGAGGACCAGTGGACCGTTATTTAAGAAGTCTGAATAAATGCTTGTGAAAATGCAGAGTCTTGCTGTGGTGCCGTGACGAGAAAGGTGCGTGGAGCTCCAGCGAGACAACCTGTGACATCTCTCCTACCAGTCCACATAAATTGTGCTGTGCATTTGCGCTTGAGGCACACTCGAGTGAGGCAAGCGCGTAGATGGTAACATCTCTTCTGGAGTGCGTGCAATGCATTAACGTTTGGTGCACGCTTATTCCGCGAGCCAAATGGAGTGGCAAGGAGCCCTCACGCTGTGCAGCACCAATGTGACTGGAGCCACCCGGCACGCTCCCAGATTACGTCCTGCCATCTTTGCAACTGTGAGGTGTCTGGACGCCTGGTCTGCATGGATACTTCTGTTCCTCTTTCTGCGAGTAATGAGCATTTGTGGCAGAGGAGCGAACCAGGTCACTCGGTGGGCATGTTGTTTCGGCGTACACCAGGAAATTTGGTGAGGACTGCGCTTTTGTGTGTCATACCAATGGGTCCCCGTCTCTGTTTCCTCAATGTTTATTGAAGCATTTGTCTTGAGATGGTGGTGTATAGGTGGAGCAACATCCTCGTTTCTTTGGGAGATTTGCTGAAGCCTTCGTTGTGGAAGCGACGACTCTACTGCAGGGTCAGTGACAAAGAACACCCTGGGAACCCTGGCACCCCCTGACTATAATAGCCAGATTTGAGCCAACTTTTAATCTTTGTGTTGGGCAAAGGAACATTGTAAACTTAATGGATGGGGTGCTTCAAAAATATGTGTGTTAACTTCATGGTTGGGGTGCTTCGCTAAATTGTTAACTTCATGGGAAGGGTGTTCAACTGTATGCTTAAGTGTATTTAATTATTGCAAGAGGGTTTTTATGTTATCGGGTGTATCCAGATGAGTGCATGGATTAAGTCACTTTTTGGTGGTGTTAGTGAAATTAGCAGTCAGGATGTTTGGTCCTGAAAATGACTGAGAGTTAACGTTTGGTGAAGAGTTGCTCAGTGTTAACACCACTGTGGTGTGGTTGAGGGTGTAAGTAAATGAATCCCTCATGGTTGGTGTGTATGAGAAGGCTTTTAGGTGCTAAGCTTCTCTGGTCTACCCCCATTTTTGGTGGGTGTGGGTTGATTGAGGCAGATCACCCTGTTGGTATGGTGTTCAAGTTGACTTTTATGTGCTAAGTCACGGTTCCTGCTTGTGCGCCGTCTTCTCTTGTTCCAGCACGAGCTGCTTCTTCAGGAGCTTGTGGAGCTGTGCAGCGCTGTGCTGCACATGCATGCCTGGAGACTTGCCATAGTGATTCATCGAGGCTGACGCGTCCGTGTGTCCCAAGCTGCTCTGAGAGAGGTGGCTTTACGGATAAGCAAGAAGTACTGGTGGTAAAACGTGTGGAAATGTCATTGTCAAAGCGGCAAGTCTCAAGTATGTTTTCTTTTACGTTGGATGTGCATTTTCAGGCGGCAGCGGATCACCTTCCTTGTTCTTGTAACAACCAATACTGCATTCTTTTGTAGTAGTAACCGCATTAGTGCAGGGGTAGGGTTACAACTCACCCTGGGAACTCTGGTAAAACCCCAGACCCTGTCTGCTCTAGCCAAAGTTTATGCACCATATTACAAGCTGAATAGGTATCTGTAGTGTTAGTGAAGTTAAATATACTATGATTACATTATACACTGACTAGCATGTGAGCTGGAATGTTCGGCCAATGTAGAGTGTCATGTTCCAGATGTTCTATGATGAGTCATGACTGTTTGGCAGCGCTGTGAGCAGGACTGCTGTGCTGAAGATATCCATTTATCCAGAATAAAAACAACTTTGAATTAACTTTCTGGAAATGAAATTACTACAGTATGTTTTTTTTTTAATATGTTAATTTCTTGGATGGTGTGCTTTGTTGTAAACGTCACGGAAGGGGTGCCATTCTTTGCTTAAACCACTGCTAGTGCTGTTTTTGGAAGGTTACAGTCAGAATGTTTGTTCATTAGAAAGACTTGTGTGCGAGTTGACTTTAAGGCATAAAGTCATTCAGAGTTGCTACATGTGTGGATGTGGGAGGAACCACCCATTGTTGGTATGGTGTTTGAGTTGACATTTTGATGTTAAGTCACTCTGGGTTGCCACCTTGGAGTGGTTGTGGGGGTTGGTGAATCCCTCTCCGTTGGTAATGTGCGTGAAAAGGCTTTTTGGTGTTAAGCCTCTGGTCTACCACCATTTCTGTGGGTATGGGTTGATTTGGGTAAGGCACCCTGTTGGTGTAGTGTGTGAGATGACTTTAGGTGTTGGGTCACTATGGGTTACCACCCTGGTGTTGTGTGGGGTAAGTGGGTCCCGGTGGAGTGTGTGAGAGAAGGCTTTTAGGTGCCAAGCCTCTCTGGTCTCCCACTATTTTTGTGGGTGTGGCTTGATTTAGGCAGATCACCCTTTTGGCATTGTGTTAGAATTGACTAGATAGAAGTCACTCATGCCTGTCACGTTTTTGTGATTGGCTTTGGCTATCACCCACTTGTGTTGGTGTTTTGTTGAGTGGTGTTTGTTCAGGTATTCCTTCCACTTTTATGTTTGTAGGATGGCCTCACGTTAGTGTAATCGTTTTGCTGTGGGGTGATCTCTTCTGCACCGTTGAGGTTTGATTCTTTTTATGTTCACGTTCATTTCAGCCTGGCCAGCTGGTATGTTTGTGGTGTATGGGATTTGGTTGGTGTAGTAGAATGCAGGTTTGTTTGGTTTTGTGTGGTAACGGAGAAGTTGTGGGTGTTTTTATCTTGCCCAGTTTGTTGTTTTCATTATTGTGAGTAAATGGGTAAGCTTTGTTTTCCATCATTTCATATCTTTTGTTAACATTCAAGTAAATTGTTAGATACTTCTGTGCTTGCTTTGCCTTTTGGATGTTACTTTGCACACCCATTGTACTGTGTTTTTTTGTTTTGATCTTAACTTGTATGACCTTTAGCCATCTTTATGTCTTTGCATTGTGTTCTTGTTCACCTTAAAGAAAGGAGATGTGTTGTATTTGCTGCTCAGCCAGTGGGAACGTGGTGTGGAATGTTGGATGACTGAGGTTGGCAGTTGGTGTGTGGACTGAGCAGCAGGAAGGCTGCTCCTGGTCGGGCTCTGTACTTTTACTCCTGAAGTCACCATCATAATTAATACTACCCAAGATACCCTGGAGATCGGATCCTTGTTTCATTTAAAACACTGCTCTTATGTGTCTCTTGGTCGGGTCACGCACTTAGTTAGGTTCAGTCATTAACACTAATGGGAATTCTGCAGTTTTAATCCAAAGTCCCAATAGATGGCCTTTTTTAAATTGGGTTCTTGAACCCAGGATTTATGCCTTTAAAAAAAAAAATGTACCCTGGTAACTGGCATTTGAAACTGACTTTTAGATGTTAAGAACTGGTGTTAGAAGGAAAAGCGCAATCATGTAAAGACAGTGCCTGGAGGAAGTGGGGTGCAGCATACCTGATGTATTGATTTTATCTAATCAATTTTAAATACAAGTTAACGTAATAAATTCTAGACAATTAACGCAAGACAACCATCGCAAGTGTGCCCTCTATACAGAATCGAAAATTTAAGGGATTTACTATTCTGGATAACCAAAACAATAATGTAAGGACAGCAAAATTCGTGATACTTGAACATATCCTTGAGATAGCTCATAATAAAATACATAAATATTAACTTTCCAATATGTGGAACATTCCATTTGGTGTCAAACTACTACAAAGGCAATCAAATCAATAAAAGACATAAGTTATACAAATGGAAATAAATTAAACTGTTAACATTTCAGACAACTAGAGTAGACATAATATAGAAGTTTCAAGTCCATTCTCATTAAACGTAAAATGTTAGTAGTGCACAATTCTGAAATGCTATGGTCAACATGTTGCTACTGGGTGATGTTTCGAAGCAGAGTACAAGTATTGCTTTTGTCCTGCTTGGTCATCCACCCGAGACTGAAGATTTGTTTTAAAGGGAGAAAGAAACAATTACAGGTAATGTTAGTAAAACAGAAATTAGGATTGCAGAACATTTCGTGTAGGACAAGTAGCGATGTTAAGAGAAACAAGTCATCTTAGCCCCATAAATCTAACATAGAAAGAGACCTCCGAGTTTTCATATAGCCTAGTTGTGCTCTGGTGGGGACAAAATCCTGCTCGGTTATGATAGTAGTAACATATATTTAACAATAGAGTTAACAGAGCGAGGAAACGCCTATGGCTCCCCTTTAATTACGAAGGCTCCCTGCACACCCCACTGCGACACAGGAAGTCCCGTGACAGTCTAAACTCCCGCACTCGACGGTGTAATCGGCAGTTTGGCTCTCGCCATCGTTCATATTTCGCAAGCACCTACCGACCTTGTATCAAAGCCTAAACGTAGAAGCCATTCGGAGGCCTCCCACAGCCACTGAGATGTCCCCCTAATTTGGCGTATATCCAGGAAAACCCTACCCGATGGTCATGCTCACCTCTGCGGAGAAGAATCCGCTGGGGTATTTGGCCTCTGCTCAACTGCACCTTCTTCCTCTCCGAAACCGGCCTTAATCGGTGGTGGCTTCGTCTCTATTTCGCCGTTCCAGTACTTCTCGCGAGACTTCCACGGACCATGTGACACAAACAAATGTACTTCTGGGTACTAGACATCATGAACTTTAGTACGTCAGGCTGGTACGTCTAACCTGTGAGACAATGTTTTTCTGAGGCCATTTTAGAGTCAGGCTAAAGCATCACTCGAAGAACAACGTTTTTTGCCTGGCCTAGGCAGCAATGACAAAGGACGATTTGTCATGTTTGGGGTTGGCGTAAAAGTGACGCAGGGTTTACCGGAAAAGGTTATCTCGATAGATTGTTGTTTTTCATTTTTTTCCTATGTACAATTTCTTCCGTGCGATAGACATAGGCAAATATTTCAATTAAAAAAGTCAACCTGAAAATCGAATAGTACTCAGAAATTTAAATTGCCAAATCAGCACAGTAGCTTATAGAAAAACATTAAAAAAAATAATAATCAGGTCACTCGTTGTGTTGCATAGTAGTCACTCGCTGTCTCTGCTCGTTTCTTTCAGAAACTATTTATGACCTTTCTTTCCAGCCGTCATGTAGCTATAACCGTGTTAGCACCGATACTACCGATACTACCATCTGAGGAGATCGAATTTCTGTAGTGCTAGGGCAGTCCCTGTTGTGAACTTCCCGCAGATTTTAGTGGGGCTTTACCCCAGAGTGACTAAGTGGGGCAGAATAAGAGCAAGTGTGTTAAATATGAAAGAAGCAGGAATTGATAAATAAAGAAGATTTATTCATGTAAAATAGAAGCACCGGGAAGCAGGTCAAGCTACATAGAAAGCTTAAGTCAACTGCCCCAAGAAACAGCTACACCTCAACGGCCCGACCCGAGTGAGAATAGAACACACGGGTTGGGCCCCAAGGAGTAAATTCAAAGGACAACAAGTGCACCTTTGTGCCATGCACGCGGAGTACATTCAAGGAACAGCAACAGTACAATAATGTGAGGCGCGCGATAACCAAACAGGAACGCGTGCAACAAGCACGCGGAAAACATATTTGTTGCACGCGATAAACATAACATACCCCCCTTTATGGAGAAAAAAATCAAAAAAAAATCGAATTAACATTTTTTTCTCTAACAAATGAAATAAACTCCGACATGCACTTTGGTTTCCTTACTACTCTTCTCCCTAAAACATTAGTTTCTATAACATCAGTATTGATAGCATATTCTAGAGAAACATTATCACATTCCATTACATAGGTGTTGATGGTATTTTCCTGAGAATTGTCATCACAAGGATTAGACAAACAAAGATCTTCCACAACATGTTCATCCAAATCATCTAAAAAACTTGAATCAGAACTGTACATACTGGTATTTCCATTATTCTCATTTAAAACATAAGTTTCTTTATCAGCCTTGAGAATAGCAATTCTACTTAAATTCCATACTCTATTGTCAGATAATCTCACAGAGTTCTTTAAAACTTCAAGTTCTTCGAATGAACCCAAATATTGACTCTCACCTTTTTTAACCTTCCACGTTTTTTTTTAACTTTGACTAACATCCCAATCTCAATATATGGATCCAATTTTGAACCTTTTATCAAATTTCTCTTTATTCACAGCATAAGTTTCCGCCAATTTCCTCTTCACATCATTCAAATCCAATGCAGAAGAAGTCGACGGAATTAACAATGAAGGATTAGATTTTGTCCTAGGTAGTCTCCCTCTCATGATTTCAAAAGGAGAACAGCCTGTCATTGAATTCATAGTGGTTCTGTACATCCAAACAGTTTTGTGGACCTGTAGTTCCCTGCAGATTGGATGGCTCCTTTAAGTACCCTGTTAAACCTCTCAATGACACAGTTTCCACTTGGATTATATAAAGAAGTAGTGGCATGAGTAATGCCAACATTTTTAAAATAAGATTTAGCTTTGTTTGAAAGAATTGTACACCATTGTCAGTGATGAGTCTTACCGGTAAACCTTCTTCCATGAAAATTTCATCCAAAAATAATAAAACTTTCATTGAACATATCCATTCCAGGCCACCAGTAAAAAATTTTCACAGACTGTTTAGTTCTTACAATTCCACTGTGCCCTTCATGACTATGCAACACAATAGAGCGTCTCAAATTTTTTGGGAGGAATAGGTCGGTAACCTCTCCTGATAATGTTGTTATCACACGATAACTCACTCCTTATTTCCCAATACCTTCTCAGATCTGCACACATGTTCTTTTTATTTGGCCAGTTATTAGAAATGTTAAAAGCAACCTGCTTTAAAACCTCATCATTGTTGAATTCCTGACACCACAAATTATGACCAATTGACATTGCCCCTTCATCATGTACCATCGCAATGTGTAAATCATCCCATTCACTATGAAGATCCTCTTTAATAGGTAAAGGCATCCTGGAAACAAAATCCGCTGTTACGTTTTCTTTACCAGGGACATACTCAATAGAGTAAATAAAATCCTGTAAACGCATCGACAAACGTGCAATGCGTGCTAAAGCTTTCAACATACCTTCAGTGGTAAGTAAATGCACTAAGGGTTTATGGTCACTCCTAATGATACACTTTTTTCCCCACACAAAAACTCTAAAATGCTCTAAAGCCCATACGCACGCCAAAGTCTCTCTCTCTATTGTAGAATATTTCTCTTCCGCTGGAGTAAGTGCTCTAGAAGTGTGTGCAATAATACACTCCTTTCCAGACTCATCTTTCTGAGCCAGAACAGTGCACAAGCCTTTGGAGCTGGCATCAGTGGTAATTAATTAAAGGGGTTTGTAGAGCGCCTGGTGACGCCTCCCGGCGTGTCCCCGCGCTGTGGAGAAAATATCATGGGTGGAAAGGGGGAGGGGAGAACTAAAGGGCGAATAGATGAGTTTTCAGCAGTTTTCTGAATGAGGGCTCGTTTTTAGCTAGTCTAATGTTGGTGGGAAGGGTGTTCCATTCATTGGCTGCTAGTAAACGAAAGGAGCGACCTCCCATTCTAGCTTTTTTTGTTCGCGGAGTCTTGAGTAAACCCATTCCCATGGAGCGAAGGGATCTATTGGGCTCGTAGGGCATGGCTAAATCAGAAAGATAGGATGGAGCTTTCTGAGAGATGATCCTATAGCACCAGAGAAGGGCCTTGAATAGGATTCTCTTCCTGATAGGCAACCAGTGAAGAGAAGCCAAGGTGGGTTTAGAGGGTGCTCTTTTAGGAAGTCTCAGAACTAGTCGTGCAGCCGAGTTTTGTAAAACCTGCAGTCTTCTGATGTTCTTTTCGGAGGTACCCAGCAAAAGCACGTTGCCGTGGTCTATACGGGAGGTTATAAGTGCCTGAGTCATGGTACACCTGGACTTTAAAGGGAGAAGATCCAGGGTGCGATTGAGAGTTCTCATGACTCCAAAGCACTTCCCTACAGTTTTCTTAACATGATTATCATTCAAGAGCTTATTGTCAATCCAGACGCCTAAGTTCTTCGCTTCCCGACTGGGAGTAGGTAGAGGCCCCAGGCAAGGAGGCCACCAGTCTTTAGTCCAGTTAGTGTCCTTACCTCCTATTATGAGTACCTCAGTTTTGGTGCCATTTAGTTTGAGGCAGTGCTTGGTCATCCAATCTGCGAGATTGCTCATGCAAGATTTAAAGTTGTGCGCATCAGAGGAGGGGGCTTGGGACAGGGAGATTAACAGTTGAGTATCGTCGGCGTAAGAGACAAGCTCCACGCCGTACGATTGAACCACCTCGGCCAACGGCGCCATGTAAAGGTTGAACAGGGTGGGGCTCAGGGCAGAGCCCTGAGGTACCCCCTGTTCTAAGACCATGCTGTCCGAGAGAAAGTTTCCTCTCTGAACCTGAAAGCATCTATTGGTAAGAAATGCCTTCAGCCACCCCAGTGCCTCTTTGGTGACCCCCGCTGTGTTTAGACACTGTAGCAAGATGGAATGTGCTACAGTGTCAAACGCGGCACTGAGGTCCAGCATGATGAGTGCCATGATCTTACCCTCATCAGCTCCTTTCCGCAGAGTTTCAGTCGCTCCCAAGAGCGCTGTCTCTGTGGAGTAGCTTGATCTAAAGCCCGACTGAGAGCTGTGAAAGGCATTATGAGCTTCAAGGTGGGCCATAAGTTGGGTGTTGGCAACTTTTTCGGCAAGTTTTGCTAAATAGGGTAGCAGGGAGATGGGGCGAAGGTTCTCAAGGATATCCTGGCTAACATTTGGTTTCTTCTTGATGGGGAGTACAATTGCTTTCTTCCATTCTACAGGCAGACAAGCAGTGTCAAAAGAGACTTGGAGCATATGTCTAAAGTAGGGCTCTAAGACCGAGATACTAGCAGCTAAAACTTTCGGGGGGGCAGGATCTCGGGGAGAGACAGATTTAATACTTTGACACTTCTTACTGATGATTTCGGAGGGAGGAACAGTAAAAGCACGAAGGCAGGATTTAGTCCGGATGATATCTTCCCTCTCAACAAAGTCAATGCCAGATTCTATGTTGCTGGAGAAATTGGCATAGATATCCGTGATCTTACCGGAAAAATACTTCGCAATTTTATTGCATGTGTCTACTGTAGACATGAGAGAGGAATCAAAAGAAGAAAGAGCAGTTGCAGCACAAATGGCTTCTTTAACATCCTTAAATTCCTTCTCATAATCAATTGACCATGCAAATTTATTAACATTTTTAACCAGTTGTCTAATATTGAAGGTACAACAAGAAAAATTAGGGACATATTTAGCATAGAATTCAGTCAACCCTAAAAAAAGATCTGACATCATCCTTTGACAAAGGATGGGGAGCCGCTTTAATGGCTTCAACCAAATCAGATTTTGGCTTGACACCACAAATCATGACCAAGATAAGTCACAGAATGTACCCCAAACTTACATTTTTCATGTTTAATCGTCAAGCCATTTTCACTAAGAGTAGACAAAACACCCTCAAGAGCGGACAGATGCTCATCTTCACTGTTACCAAACACTAGAATGTCGTCTTGGAAACAAACTGCATTCTTACAATTCATCAAAATATCCTGCATAACTCAATGAAAAATTGCAGCAGCGGACGTGAGTCCAAATGGCATTCTATTATATCTGAAACAGCCAAAAGGAGTAATAAATGCTGTGCGATCTTTACTCTTATCATGTAGTTCAATCTGATGATAAGCCTGAGAGAGATCCACAGTAGAAAAATATTCAGATCCACTTGCAGATGCCAACATCTCTGAAATGCGTGGTAGAGGAAATTGATCAATGATGATATTATTATTAAGATGGCGAAGATCAATGCAAACCCTAACCTTGCCATTGGCACTTCTGGCAACTACAATGGGAGAAACCCATTCTGAAGAATCAATTCTTTCAATTATACCCTGCTTAACCAAATTTTCCAATTCAACCTTTACCTCATCACGCACAGCAAAAGGAATGTTACGTGCTGTATGTATTTTGGGACACGCATTCTCTTTCAAACAAATCTCATGCTTAAACTTGGCTAACTTCCCAATTACTGATTTGAAAACATTGGGATATTTTTAAAGCATCAAATGACCAATGCCATTCTGTTCATCAACAAACATTACTGGCTCCGGATTATTGGGATTAAGAATAATGTCCAATTTTTCCTTGGTCAAACCAACTCAACACCGAAGGACCCTTCTTTGATATGTACAGTTTGGCAATGCACTTTCAATTTTTGAATCTAAATACTAAAGTCCTGTAACCAGGGATGTCAATCCTCTTCCCAGAATACCCTTCTGGATTTAAGTGGTTCCCAATCCTGTCTACAAACTGAGATTTCCAAACTGACTCATTAATAATAGAATAAGAAGAACCAGAGTCAGCATACATATCTATTTTCACTCCCCCAATAGTCATCTTGCACAAGGGCTTTCTTTTTATCATAGCATCATCAATGTTTAAAACAAGAGCATTAGACTCCCTCATATTAACACCATTGCTGCTAGAGATATTTTTCTCCTGTGCTGAGGACCACTATAAATGGGTGTGGTCATGACTAGCTCAGCTCGTCATGAGCACACGAGCACTGTGCTTCATGACGAGCTGAGCTCGTCATGAGCACCGAAGGGGTTAAAGCACAAAATAATTGAAGTTATGCTCATTAGAATCTTCATCTCCATCACTCGCATCATTAAACTCAATACACTTGACTTTGTTACTACTTTTGCTCCTTCTACACGAAGAAGTAAAATGTCCAATTAAACCACAGTTAGAACATTTCTGTTTTAAAGCAGGGCACGACTTATAATTGGCTAAATGAGTTATACTACTGGACCTAAAACATCTCAAATCATCTTTGTTTTTATCACTCTTACCTTTAGAATTAAAGATTTGTCTCCTTTTTGAAAAGTCATTCCCTTTACTTTCTGATTTGGAATTAATCTTGGAAACCGTATCCTTACTGACATTTAGATCATTACCTTTACAGTCATGCACTTTGATTTGTTGCGCACTCCTACATTACAGTTCTGATTTTCTCACAATAGCCAGAATAGTGTCTAAATTTTCATCAACATTCACCCATAACCTCTCCTGAATAGTAGAATTATTACTGTGCATCACAACCTGATCTCTAATCAATTCCTCTTGAAGATCACCAAACCTACTATCCAAAGATAACGTTTTCAGGAGAGATACGTATTTGTCAACAGTTTCATTGCTACGTTGTTATATTTTGAAAAACTTATACCTTGAAATACCAATGCACACTTTAGGTAAACAAAATTTGTTAAACTCAAAAATAGCTTTGTCAAAAACATTCATGTCTCCTCCACCTTCCGTCTTGGGTAATTGATTGAAAGCTTTTAGACCCTCAGGACCTAAAGAATGTTAAAAAAAATACCTTTCTTCTCTGCTGGCTTCATTTTTCCATTGGCATCTAATGTCTCAATGTAATTAAAAAAATAAGCTTTCCATTCAATCCAAGGCATACAAGCCGAACTACCCGCTGAACAAAAACATTGTGGAGGAGCTAAAGTATAACCCTGAGGACACATGTCTAAAACTTCAACTAAATATAAACAATTACAAAAAAAGAATTAAATAAGCCTCTGCGGATCACACAACAGAATTATAAGAAACTGCGAAGTAAAAAATCCATTAATACATCACCCATGAACAAATCATCTTGTCCAGTAATCATAAATCCTGAAGATAAACACCCAAACACACAAAAAAATATAATCTACTGAAATGGAAATGTTAAACAGAATAAAAACAAATATGATGAATCTGCAAATATTAATTGAAATGTTTCTATGGACTTCGATACGTTTATGTTGAAAATGCTTCTGATGAATCTGCCACACACAATGGAAACCTCTCTGTTGTCCGACACAAGTTTGTGTTGAAAGTGCCAATGTCAATGCCAAGCAATCCGGAAAGTTTGTGTTGAAACTGCCAACTCTGTTTAAAAATAGATACACCAAAATCCTCGACGAATCAGCAATTAAAGGATCGACATCGACAGCATCAAAAACACATGCACGTGTATTTCCAAAGAGACCCGGCACAGCAAAGACGTGAATCAAAAATTTGCTAACATTCGTGCCAAGAATTTTCAATTCTATTAAGGACACGGAGGCGAGGATTATGCTTCTCAATCTTTTACTGAAACTCACAGCAGCCAATGAAAATATGTATTTTTCATTCAATAACAGTAAACAAACTACATATCCCATCATGACATGTACTTAGGCACGCCCCCTTAGTCCATAAGAACTCTTTGCGTGCAGCCATCTTCCTCTTTCTTTGAGGCGAACAAGTCCAAGAACTTGAAACTTCATAACTCAGGGTTCTTCAAACTGTGGGGCGCGCCCCCCTGGGGGGGCCCGGCACCATCCCAGGGGGGGGCGCGCGCTCCACTCCGAACTTCCCTTTGTGCCCGTTCCTTTGTCCTTGTGGCAGCGCGACATCTACAGACTCAGTGTGAGGGCGGGCGATTTCCGTCAGTGGGGCTGCAGGGGCCTAAGAGCTGAACAAAGCTCATTAGCATGCGAATGGTCTCTAAAGAGGTGTGAAGTGCTCGGGTGCGGCTGGCTGGCTGGCTGAATGTGTGTGTGCCCAGAAGCTGTGTCAGCCCGGGCACACACAAGCATGGTGAGATGAAGAGGGAGAGGGAGGGAGGAAGGAGACAGAGACTGATAGACAGAGGGAGGGAGAGTGAGGGAGGGAGACAGGCAGACAGAGGGGGAGCGAGGGAGGGAGACAGAGGCTGACAGAGCGAGAGCGAGGGAGGCAGCGCGAGGGAGAGTGAGGGAGGGAGACATGCAAACAGAGGGAGAGCGAGGGAGGGAGACAGGCAGACAGAGGGAGAGCGAGGGAGGGAGACAGGCAGACAGAGGGAGAGCGAGGGAGGCAGAGTGAGGGAGAGGGAGGGAGACAGAGGGAGAGCGAGGGTGACAGAGGGAGAGCGAGGGAGGCAGAGTGAGAGAGAGCGAGGGAGACAGAGGGAGAGCGAGGGAAACAGAGGGAGAGCGAGGGAGACAGAGGGAGAGCGAGGGAAACAGAGGGAGAGCGAGGGAAACAGAGGGAGAGCGAGGGAGACAGAGGGAGAGCGAGGGAGGCATAGCGAGGGAGACATAAGGAGAGCGAGGGATGTCGGGTAGAGCCGGCCACCAGACGTCCGTTATGTTGCCATGTGGGTGAATAGATGTATGGGTGGAGTGGTGGATGTATGGGTGGAGTGATGGGTGGAATGGTGGATGTGTGGGTGACATGGTGGATGTAAGGGTGGGGGGGGTGGATGGATGAGTGAGGGGATGGATGGATGGGTGAAGGGGTGGATGGATGGTGGGAGAGAGGATGGATGCATGAGTGGAGGGATGGATGGGAGTGGATGGATGTGTGTATGGTTGGAAGGGTAGCTGGATGGGTGGAGGGATGGATGGATCAGTGAAATGGTGGATGGATCGATGGGGGGGTGGATGGTGGACGAGTCGGTGGGTGGATGGATGAGAGAGGTGATGAATGGATGGATTGATGTATTGATGCATGAAGGGGTGAATGAATGGATGGATGGATGAGTGAAGGGGTGGATGTGGGGATGGATGAATGGGTGATTGAGGAGGGTGGATGGACGAGGGGATGGATGGAGGAGTGAAGGGGTGGGTGAGAGGTCAATGGATGGATTCATGAGTGGATGAGTGGATGGATGAGTGGGTGGATGGGTGATGGAGGGATGGGTGGCTGGGTGAGGGGGCAATGGAGAGAGAGGGGGAGGATGAATGGATGGATGAGTGAGGACATGGATGAATGATTGGCAGAGTGGATGGGCAGGTGTGTGCATAGATGGGTGAGGAGAGGAGCATGGAGGTGGACGGGTCAGAGAGTGCATGCATGAGTGGGGGGAGGGTGGAGAGCGGGAGGGATGGATGGGTGGGTGGATGGATGGATGAGTGGGGGTTGAGTGGGTGGACGGATGAGTGACTGGGTGGATGGATGAGTGGGTGGGGTGATGGCTGGATGGGTGAGAGGGTGGGTGGTTGGATGGATGAGTGAGTGGATGGATGGGTGGAGGAGTGGATGGATGGGTGGAAGAGTGGATGGATGAATGGAGGAGTGGATGGATGAATGGAGGAGTGGATGGATGGATGAATGAGTGGAGGAGTGGATGGATGAATGAGAGGATAGCTTGGGTGAAGGGGTGAGTGGGTGAAGGGGTGAGTGGTTGGATGGATGAGTGGGTGGATGGATGGGTGGAAGAGTGGATGGATTGGTGAGGGTATGGATTGGGTGAAGGGATGGATGGATGATGGATGGATGGGTGAGGGGGTGGATGGAGGGATGGATGGGTGAGATGATGGATGGTGGATGAGTTTGCAAGTGGTTGAAGGGGTTTGGATGTGGATGGGGCACAGATGGAGGGAAGGAATGAATGGTGGGGGAGTTGGTGGATGAAAAGGCGTACATGATGGATGGGGAGGGTTGTGATGACTTCCTTTACCTTGGAGGATTGTGTTTTGAGCTGTGTGGTACGCCTCTGTCGTTTCGCCACACCCACTCACAGGCCTGCAGTTTGCTAGGCACTCTTGTTGTGTTGAGCATTGTTTGCCGGATATGGCCCGTGGTGTGTGCGTTGCAGTCGATCATGTGGTGTGCCGGATTCCCGAGGTTTCGGTCGGGTGGTGGGGGGGCCCAACATCTGGGGGAATTCAGCTGGGGGGGCTCAACCTGGAAAAGTTTGAATACCTCTGTCATAACTCCTCCAACGTGGAAGAAATAACAAAACATCTCAGGATGCATTTCCTGGCAATCTTCTACGTTCAGTCTGCTTTTTTGTCTGAACCTGAAAATAAAGGAAATGAAACCGTAACCACCGAAAACACCTGGGTGAGAAAGTAGGTACACAAGTAGCTATGCCGGGTGGGATAATCCTCGCCTCCGTGTCCTTAATAGAATTGAAAATTCTTGGCACGAATGTTAGCAAATTTTTGATTCTATTACAGGACCGGATGCTTCAGATTATGCAAGTTTAACGCTTATTGAAAACAACAGAGGTAATATCCCCCACCGGCTTATAGTAATACGTCCTAAAGGTGGACTCTGAGGACCAATCTGCACTATGCATAATGTCCTGGATGCTGGAACCCAACATGAATGACTTTGAGGCCATAGCGCCTCTCACAGAATGAGCACCAAATATGGTAAATGTCAATGTCAGCTTCTTTCATGATATAACAAAGCCATCTGGCAATAGTGGCAGCCGCCACAGCTTTAAACGGTTTTTGCAAAGCAATTAACAATTGTGAACAGCCCTGAGGCCTAATGGCCTTTGTGCATTCCTCATGCGTCTTCAAACATTGAACTACACACAACTTCTCATTATCATGAAATGCATTGTAATTGATATGACGTGACATTGTCTTTGTGCGTCCTGTAATTCTAAAGGAAACTCCTTCCGGGGTAAATACTCTACCTGTTACGTTGAGAGCTCTTACGTCCGACGAACGCCTACATACTGAGAGGCAAAGTAGCATGGCTAACTTGGCCGATAGTTGTTTCCTAGTCAACAGTGAATTGACTGGCCATTTGTTAAATAATGCTAGAACTAAAGACACGTCCCACAAACCTGTGTATTTGGGTTTTGGGGGATTGGCCACCCTAATACCTCTAAGCAACTTGCAAACTACTGGGTATCATGCCTACAGGTTTGCCGTCTATGTGTACATGCCCCGCTGAGATGGCGGACCAGAAGTTATTCACCGATCTGTAAGCCAATCCGTCCGCTGCCTTATCCGATAAAAAGTTTAACACGTGGGGAAGCTCTGCCCCCACGGGATCCAAGTGTCATTCCACGCACCAATCCACACAGTTTTTCCAGGCTGAGGAATACCGTTTCCTTGTGGATGGTGCCCAGGCCTGCCTGATAAAATCGGAAGTCCTGCCCGAAACACCTGGCAACTGCCACTGTTCCCTGAAAGCCTCCAAGCCATCAGCTGAAGTCTGCCCTCCATTATCAATGGATGCTGCTCCTGATGAGGGCCCAGCAATAGCAGTTCTGACTCAGGAAGTAGTCTGGGGAGATCGCAACTCCATTGCAGTAACTTGGGGAACCACGATTGGGATGTCCACCACGGCGTCACCATGACAATCTCCGCCCGTTGTCTGATCACCTGTGACATTACTCTGGGGATCAACATGAAGGGGGGAAAGGTATATTGAATTTCCCTCGACCAGTTCTGGAGAAAGGCATCGGTCGCCTTTGCTAAAGGGTCCGGTCTCCAACTGAAGAACTGAGGTATTTGATAAGTCAGTCTGGAGGCAAAGAGATTTATCTGGAATGGACCCCAAATGGTCTGTAGCCATTGAAAGACCTCCGGGAGCAACTTCCAGACGCTGTAGTCCCTGAGGTATCTCGAGTTCCAATCTGCCACCTGATTGGCCTGGCCCGGCAGATACTCCACTATTATGGATATTTGGTTCGCCAGGCAATAATGCCAAAAATCCTTGGCTATCTGCACAAGCAGCGATGACCTCGTGTCGCCCAACTTGTTGATGTAGCTCACCGCTGACACGTTGTCCATGTGGAGGAGGATACAACAAGAGGTCTGCCTCGGGGATAACGTCCGCACGGCGAACGACCCTGCGAGTAGCTCCAAGCAATTTATATGAAGTGCCAGCTCCTGCGGAGACCATCTGCTGCCTGTAGAAATGTCTCAGCAGTGCGCCCCCCAGCCCCAGCGGCTGGCTTCGGACTCGATTATGACCTCTGACGGGGAGCCGAATATTGCCCGGCCGTCCCAGGCGTCTACATGGCCTAGCCACCATTGCAGTTCGGTCTGCACTTCCTGCGAGAGAGGGACGATGTCCGAATAGGACAGTCCCTTTTGCAGGTGCCTGATCGTTAGCTGTTGCAGGGTCCTGTAGTGAAGAGGGCCCGGGAATATCGCTTGGACCGATGAGGCCAAAATTCCCACAACTCTGGCGATTGCTCTAAGAGTGACTGTCTGGTTGCTCAGCAACTTCCGGATCTCCTTTTTTAGATCCTTCAGTTTCTCCTTTGGAAGACACAGTTGTGCCGCCATTGAATCTATCGTGAACCCCAGGAAATCTATTACCTGAGTCGGGATCAGCACAGATTTCTTTGAATTGATGACAAAACCCAAGTTCTGAAGCAGTGTCGTCGTCAGCGCGAGATGCTGCTGAAGGATCGTCTGATCCTGCGCCATGATCAAGATGTCGTCCAGGTAGATTATGAGACGTATCCCCCTCTCTCTGAGATAAACCACGACCGGCTTCATTATTTTGGTGAAACACCAAGGAGCTGAGGAGAGCCCGAAAGGCAGAGCCAAATATTCGTACAATCGGCACTTCCACCTGAACTGGAGGTACCTGCGATGTGGTTGGAAGATTGGGATGGAGAGATAGTCATCTTTGAGGTCCAATCAGACCATCCAGTCCCCTTCCTGCAGCAAGTCTGTTAAAAGATGGATGCCCTCCATCTTGTATTTGATAAACTGATTGAAGTCCCTGAGGTTCAGAACTAACCTGTGCCCGCCTCCTTTCTTCTGAACAATGAATATATTGCTGCAATAGCCGTGAGACCCCTGGTCGGCCGGTGCTATCGCATGCTTTTGCAGCAACCCAGCTATCCCCTCTTCTATAAAACTGAGATCTAGTTGGGAAAAATGGAGACTTGCAGGGATACCTGATTGAACAGGACGAGAATAAAACTCCAAGTGAAAGCCCTGCACTGTCTGCAACACCCAGGCGTCCTGTGTAATCTCCTGCCACTGTCGGAGGCAGTGTTGCGTTCGACCCCCCAAAGGAAAAAGAGAAAGATCTGCAACCCTCACCTGTGGTCTGCTGATTTCTGAAGTTTCCTGTATTGTTGTTCGACTGGAAGTGATTCCTGTTGAACCTCCTGCGCGAGGGATAGAAGGTTCCTCCTCTGGTTGAATCGTAATCGCTCCTGCCCCGACCATAATCGCCTCTCTAGGAGCCTTGGGGACCCCTCCATAGCCCGAGGAGCGACCCCCGCCTCGTCCGGCCCTGTTAAAAACACCTTGGCTTAGCGCTCTTTTGATGCCTGACTGCGCCTTGTCCAGCGCCGTGAAAGTCCCTACGTATTTCGATACGTCCTTGACAAACTTATCTCCGAAGAGCTGACCCACTGCCAGTGGTCCTGGTTCCGCGTATGCCAACTCTGTCAGGTTGCCGTCCATCTTAATCAAGAGGGATTTGCACCGTTCTGAAGATATGGCGCAATTTTCATTGCCGATAAGGCATATGGCCCGCTGGGTCCATCCTGCCAGCACGTCGGGGTCCACTGGTGTAGATGACTCCTTGGCCGCTAGGGCCAATTCCAGGATCCTGGCCAAAGGGCCTACCGCATCCAACATTTTGTCTTGACAGCCCCTCCAAGCCCGGTCTAGACCACGCTTGGGGTCCTTCGAAAACTTTTTTAGAAAGGTCAAAAGACTAGCGTCTATCTCCGGCGTTTCCACCACCTTGTCCGGGAGATCTGGCCGAGGGCACTCAGACCTGAGGCGATTACGCACCTCCCTCGGGAAACTTTTCCGAAGATTCTCATGAAGATAAGCCGTGACCCCGGACGGGGGCACCCAGTCCGAGGACCTGGGGTGCAATATATCCGACGGGTTGAAAGTGAATGGGGTATTTACCAGTGTTACCCCAGCTGGTTGCGACGTATTCACTTTCTTTGGAGGAGGCTCTTCCGAGGTGTCTGTGTCTGTGTCCGTGTTAGTGGTGTTTGTGTCGTTATCCGTGTCCGGATAGGTTCTGCGCTTGGATTTAGCCTTTCCCTCGGAATATGAGTGATCAACTGCCCCTCCGGCGGGCAGCGTGGATAAGGCTTGCGCATGTGGCCACTTATCAGAGCCAGCTGCTGGCTGACTTGACGCAGATGCCTCTGCCTTCTTCTTTTGCGGCTTGTCGTAGCCGTGCCTCTTAGCGAAGCCCTCCAGTTGCTTCCTGATAGGGCGTAGGGCTGTAGCTAGGGCTTGCTGGACAGTTTGTGGGACCGTGGTCTCCATAGCCCTATTCACCGAGGACTGGACGGAAGCGTCCAATGCATTGACCAGATTGTCCTCTAAGACAGCCTCCTGCTGTCCCTCATATGTCTCCTCCTCAGCATACTCCTCATAGTATTGCTCTCCTTCAGACATTCTCAGAGGTGGCCTTATACCTCCACTCTAGGGGACTGCAGCACACTGTGGTGACAGAAGACCTTCACAAGCCACAAGGAGGGTATGCGGGGGGGGGGTCAGCCCACTCTGCACACTAATGGTCAACGTTGGACCCCCTCAGCAAAGCTGTAATGACTAGGGCCAGAGACCCAGGCCAAGGTAATGTACAAAGAGTGTGTGCTCACTCTATCAAAAGGCCACAGTTTTACAACATTTTCAGGCGATTTTGGGAGCATAGCGACCACCGCTGTCAAAACTGTCCAAAAACTCGTGTAACTGTCAAAATGGAATTCGCGCCACAGCGCGCTGCCCAAACGCGACTGAAATCCTACCAAAATATAGCCCAAATTCAGCGCGTTGGGGAGCGCGCTGTGGCCGAGAGCCACCCGGTCCTCAAAGCGTCATCGGGCGATTAGGGAAGCCCTGCGCTTGCGCAATAGACGCGCCCACGTCTAACCAAGGGGAAATACTTTGCCAGGCAAATTAAAGGCTCCGTGAGAGGAGTCGGTGTCGGTCTGCTCCTGGTCAATGACCGGAATGAAGCCCACGCTCAGTCGAGCGCGCACAAGCCACGAGGAATGTCGAAAAACGGAGACAAAGCGCTGCTACCACGCGCACACCCCCCAGTGCACTAATCCCTGTCACACTGCCAAACACTCGACAATAGGGTAAGTCTAGAGCACATGAATGCTCGATAATCAGTCAAATTACTTCAAACACATATGAAACCAGATATAACACAACCATCCATGCCAAACAGCAGAGGGAGGAAACAAAGTGCACTTATCTCTTGCTGTGAGCAGCAAAGAAAGAGGAAGATGGCTGCACGCAAGGAGTTCTTATGGACTAAGGGGGAGTGCCTAAGTACATGTCATGATGGGATATGTAGTTTGTTTACTGTTATTGAATGAAAAATACGTATTCATTGGCTTCTGTGAGTTTCAGTAAAAGATTGAGAAGCATAATCTGAATCCTCCGGTCCTGTAATAGAATCCAAAAATGCCAGTGAGTAACTGTTACACCATACTCTTTTGAATAATCATATGGTCATCGTCCCTCATGAAAGCGTGTCTCTAGGGTAGATATAATCTGGAACAAGTCCTCAATCGACTTGAAAACCAAGGAAAATCCACTCCGTCAGAACACCATCAGTAAAGAGAGACCTTTGCAACCTTTTGTAATTTTGTAAGGAAATCCAGGAATCCATAGTATTCGATGATAAAACGAAGATTTTTTTCTTTTCTTATTTCCTTTTAAAAAAAATCCACCGATGCTTGTTTAAGAAGACCCAGTCCTCGTCGCCAAATTGTTAAATATGAAAGAAGCAGGAATTGATAAATATAGACGATTTATTCATGTAAAATAGAAGCACCGGGGAAGCAGGTCAAGCTACATAGAAAGCTTAAGTCAACTGCCCCAAGAAACAGCTGTACCTCAACGGCCCGACCAGAGTGGGAATAGAACTCACGGGTCGTGCCCCAAGGAGTAATTTTAAAGGACAACAAGTGTACCTTTGTGCGATGCACGCGGAGTACATTCAAGGAACAACAACAGTACAATAATGTGAGGTACGCGATAACCAAACAGTAAAGCGTGCAACAAGCACGCGGAAAACATATTTGTTGCACGCGATAAACATAGCAAAGTGTATCTCATTCTTGACGGCTATGGCGACTTGAAACCAAGGGCAGTGTTGAGTGATAGTTAGCTAGGCCCCACTGGTTGCTTAGATAGTTCAAAGATAGAATGACAATTTTCCTAGCTATTGAGAAAAAAAGTTTCAATTCTATTATGGGCACAGAGGCGAGGATTATGCATTTCTTCCGTCGCCTTTCTTAATAAGCAGATTCCAAACAACATAATTAATAAAAAAACAAAACATTAAGCTACATCTCCCATGAATCGTTGGGACATAGGTATCCATAGTAACAGTCGTCCTATCACATAACAGTCCCTTGCATATATATATATTCACTGAAAAGAACATAGGTTTCAGCCAAGTTATAGTTAGGAATTAGCATTTAAAAAACCTTAGAAATTCACTGAAAAAAACATAGCTTTCACACATGTAATAGTTAGCTGGACATTTTACTATTACAACACCATTGAAATGCCCCTGTTACAGTTAGTTCAGCTAACTATAACTCGCGCGCCCGCAATGCACTGCTGATGACGTCACATATTACATTACTCATAACATGGTCAGTGACATCACTCATGACCACTGATGACATCTCAAATGACATCACTGATGGCATCACTGATGAGATCATCCAGTGAATCTGTGTCTTTCTATAAAATTATTATTTTTTATTTATGTATATCTAAAGGTCGATGGTAGAATAAATGGGTAAATAAGTGTCTAAATTGATTTTTTTGTAAAATTGATTGTATAACTGACTTATTAAGTGTATCTTAGTGAATACATGTATTAGCGAGTAATATTTAAATATGTAAATATCTGTATCAGTGTCTCACTTTGTGTATATGTGGCTGCGAGGGTTGGTGAGTAGCTACATGAGTGTCTATATGGATTATTAGTTGGTTTTTTGAGTATCAGTATGAGTGTCTGTGTGGTTTGGTGAGGGTATTACTTAGCACATAGATGCATGAATGACTGACTCACTGTTTATATGTGTTTTGAAGACAGCATGTGTGCAGGACTGTATGGGTGGATGAGTGTGTGTATGGGTGTGTTAGTATTGTATTGTATTGTATTGTATGTTGATTTGTAGAGTGCGATTGATGTCCGGGGGCGTCCAAGCGCTAAGAACCATCATATCGAGAGGGGTGACCGGGGGAATTTACTGAGGGCAGTTAAAGAGGAAAGTTTTGAGCTGTTTCCTAAATGAGGAGAGATTGGGGTTGGCTCTCAGCTGAAGGGGTAGGGTGTTCCATAGCTTGGAAGCGTTGTGAGCGAAGGTCCTACCGCCGGTTCTTGATTTCTTTATTCTTGGTGTTGTGGCCATATACGTCTGGGTCGATCTGAGATTCCTATTAGGTTGGTAATGCGAGACTAGGTTGAGGGTGATGAGGGGGCCCGTTTTCCAGAAGGCCTGGTGGGCGATGCTTAAGGCTTTGAATTGTATTCTTTGGCGGATAGGTAGCCAATGTAATTTAATCAGCCCAGTTTTGGCTGATTGACGCCGAGGGATCTGAAGTAGTGTGCGGGCGGCGCAGTTCTGTACCGTTTGTAGTCTCCGCAGCGTATATTCTGGGGCAGCGAGGTAAAGGGCGTTCTTAAAATCCAGTCGGGACTGGATAAGGCCCTGGATGGCTACCTGTTTTGCCTCCATAGGTAGAAGATGGAGAACCTTCCTTAACATCCTAAGCAGGCCGAAACAGGTGGCTGCGAGTTTGGTGGCTTGGGTGCCAAAAGACAGAGATCTGTCCAGCCATACCCCAAGGCTCTTGATGTTGTCCTTGGGGGCTAGAGGAATGCCCAGGCAGGGCGGCCATAGAGTACTGAAGGAGGTAGGGTCGGCAGGGCCCAGTAGCATTAGCTCTGTTTTATCCCCGTTCATTTTGAGTGAGGAGGAGGACATCCAGCTCTTGACCTCCTCTAGGCATTTCTTGAGCCCTCCCCTCGTAGTCAGGTTAGCTTCCTGGGCTAATGAGATCACCAGCTGAGTGTCGCAGCGTAGGAGATAATTTTAACTCCAAACTGAAGAACAACCTCAACCAGGGGCCTCATATAGATGTTAAAGAGCGCTGGGCTTAATGAGGAGCCCTGTGGTACTCCACATCTTAATGGTCTGCTGGTCGATGATGATTCTCCATCAAATACCCAGAAGGATCTGTCCTTCAAAAAGGATTCAAACCAAGACCATGCTTTGTCTTTTATGCCGATGTTCGACATACGGTCCAGCAGTATGTCATGGCTGACCGTGTCGAAAGCCGCGCTTAAATCAAGGAGGATCACTGCCAATGATCCTCCTGATCCAGGATGGTTCTGGATTCCTCGGTGACCATGAGGAGCGCGGTTTCGGTGCCATGTTTTGTTCTGAAGCCTGTTTGGGTGGGATCCAGTAAGTGATGGTTTTCTAGATAGTTGACCAGCTGGCTGTTGATATGTCTCTCCAGGATTTTGCTCAGCCAGGGTAGTAGAGAGATTGGCCGATAGTTACTGAGGTCTGAGGGATCTAAGCTTGGTTTCTTTAATAAAGCTCGAACCATGGCTTGTTTCCATTCCGGCGGGGCTATGCCGGTAGTGATGGAAGAATTAAGGAGGTCCATTATGATGGGCAGGGTGATTTCGGAAGCTGACATAATGATGTCTGGCGGGGCTGGGTCGTCAGGAGACCCTGACTTGACTTTCTGTGCTGTGGACTCCAGAGTCGTAAGGTTGAGGGGGGTAAAATGATCCAGTGTGGGAGGAGGCTGAGAGGAAGGGGGTGTCGGGTCCGAGTTGCTCAGGGTGGGGGGGGGGGGTGCTGGGCGCGGGAGGGAAGGATTCATAGATGTTAGTGATTTTTTGAAGGAAGAAATCTGCCATCTTATTGCAATGTTTTGTGGACTTGGTCTCACACAGGCTGGGTGGTAGTTTGGTGAGGCTTTTCACAATGTGAAAGATTTCTCTAGGTTTAGATTTGGCGGAGATGATTTCTTTAGAGAAATATGCTGTTTGGGAGGCCTTGATTTGTTCTTTGTACTCCTTAAGTAGCTTAGGGTATTGAGTTTTGTATTCTGGTGAGGGATCCAGGCGCCATTTCCTTTCAGCTTGCCTGCACTGGCGTTTCTTTGTCCTAAGGGATTCTGAATACCAGGGAGCAGATTTGTGGGAGCGTTTTGTAATGGTTTTCCTTTTAGGTAGAGAGTGGTCAAGTGAAAGGGTAATCCATTCTTCGTATGTCAGGTTTGCGCGGCATGGGCCCTCATTATGAGGTGGTGAGTTGCTGGCCAATTTAGTGGTCCATTTCTCAATTGACAGGCGAGACCAAGGTCTGCCTATTCTTACAGTGGGTATGACGGCTAAGGGTCTGGGAGTAGACCAAGAGAGGGGGACCAGTAGATGGTCAATCCATGGGAGAGGGAGAGGTAAGCCAGTTTTCAGGTTAGGACAGTTGCTGAAAACTGGATCCAGCAGGTGACCTTTAGCGTGGGTATGGGAGCTGACCGATTGGTGTAATTGCAACGCCGCGAGGTCATCTACAATAAGGGTTGCCGTGTGATCTGCTTTAGAGTCAAAGTGAAAATTAAGATCACCTAGCAGGGTGAAGTTAGCGGTGGTGCTGGCTCGTTCGGCCACAATCCGTGCTAGTTGGTTGTGGAATTGTTTTGGGGGGCCGGGGGGTCGGTAAATGAGGGTCCCTGAAAAGCAGTTATTCGGTGAGAGCTCAAGGCTAAAGGCTTGGCTTTCACAATCCGGGATGGTTTCGGGGATGACTCGGCAAAGGAACTGCTCTTTGTAGATAATTGCTAGTCCTCCTCCTCTACCTTTAGGCCGGTCTTGGCGGAAGATTAGAAAACCAGGTGGAAGGGCGGTGACCAAGGCCGGGTCAGAGTCTGAGGTGAGCCAAGTTTCCGTCAGGAAGACGATGTCAGGCAAGCGTTCTTCCATTAGGAGTGCAAATTCGTCCTTGTGTTTGGGCACGGATCTGCAATTTAGCATGAACATGCGGTACTTGTGGCATTGGTCTGCGGGTGGCTGGGGTTTGAGGATCGATTTACACACGTTGCATGTGTGTGGAAGGCTTTCTACATGAAACGGATGTTGGCTACACTTTTTTTGAAGGAGCCTTAGTTCTTGGAGGTTAGCGGAGCTGTACTGCCTGGGTAATGCAGTTTGGGGTGTTGGGGGGGGTGGCCCTAGGCCCGAACTCGCGCAGACGAACTTGCCTTATGCGCGCCTTCGGCGCGCAGTCGGCGCGCCCGCTTCGCCCGTCTGCTGCGCTTCCTCCACATGCACATGATATATTGGAGGTGGGGGAAGTTAGGGGGGTGTGGCCTCGCTGGGGGCGTGGCCGGTTTGCACGCCGGTGATGGCGGCAGCTGAGGGGTGTTTGTCGAAGGGCCGCAGCTGCGCTAGGGTCCGCAGCGCGGTATGCCAGCGACCGTCAGGAGAGCAAAGTGAGTGTTTTTAAAATCAACACCACACTTTAAATCGTGACTCGCAAGTGAAACAAATTTTAAAAGTACAGACAATTTTTTAAAAGCTCCCGGCTGTGCCTCAGGAGTGAAGGTTCTGCCTAAGCGCTCGTGTGTCAGCGCTATATATAGGTCAGGGGGCCTGGCCTCGCTGGGGGCGTGGCCGGTTTGCACGCCGGTGATGGCGGCAGCTGAGGGGTGTTTGTCGATGGGCCGCAGCTGCGCTAGGGTCCGCAGCGCGGTGTGCCAGCGACCGTCAGGAGAGCAAGTGAGTGTTTTTTAAAATCAACACCACACTTTAAATCGTGACTCGCAAGTGAAACAAATTTTACAAGTACAGACAATTTTTTAAAAGCTCCCGGCTGTGCCTCAGGAGTGAAGGTTCTGCCTAAGCGCTCGTGTGTCAGCGCTATATATAGGTCAGGGGGCGTGGCCTCGCTGGGGGCGTGGCCGGTTTGCACGCCGGTGATGGCGGCAGCTAAGGGGTGTTTGTCGAAGGGCCGCAGCTGCGCTAGGGTCCGCAGCGCGGTGTGCCAGCGACCGTCAGGAGAGCAAGTGAGTGTTTTTAAAATCAACACCACACTTTAAATCGTGACTCGCAAGTGAAAGAAATTTTAAAAGTACAGACAATTTTTTAAAAGCTCCCGGCTGTGCCTCAGGAGTGAAGGTTTAGTGAGTGAATGACTGTCTCAATAGTATCTTTATGAGTAACTACATATGTTTTAAACTAGTATATGTGAGAATTGATGTATATAAGTGAATATATGTGAGAGTGAGAGATTGGAAGAGTTCGTGTATAAATATGTATGTGTTTCTGTAAGTGATTGTTTAAGAGAGTAAGTATGTGTACGTTTCTGTAGAAGTAAGTGTAGTGGTGTGTGTATAGCTGTATATGCAAGTAAATGTATGTTTGATAGTTTATTTGCATGTGCGTGTATGTGTGAGTAACTATGGATGAGTGTTGGTGTGTACCAGGATTTATAGGTGTAGGAGTACATATGTTGAGTGAGTACATATATGAGTGACTATATAGAACTGTTGGCGAATGAGTGTATGTGTATGTAGATGTTGAAATTACTGAATAGGTTGTTGTAACTGGTATTGGTATCTCAATTTTTTGGAAAATTTGAGTTTCTATTTTTGAATGTGTGTATCAAAGGTTATATTACGGCGAGAGGTGGTCTGCCACTCTTTAACAAGGATGATGTCATCAGTGATGTCATTTGAGATGTCATCAGTGATGTCACGAGTGTTGTCACTGACCATGTCATGAGTGATGTAATATGTGACGTCATCAGCAGTGCATTGCGGGCGCGCAAGTTATAGTTAGCTGAACTAACTATAACGGGGGAATTTCAATGGTTTTGTAATAGTGAAATGTCCAGCTAACTATAACATGTGTGAAACCTATGGTTTTTTCAGTGAATTTCTAAGGTTTTTTAAATGCTAATTCCTAACTATAACGTGTCTGAAACCTATGTTTTTTCAGTGAATTTCAAAGGTTTTGTAAATGATAATTTTTAAATGTATTAATTGTTATATTTTTTTTAATACTGATTTACTACATTGTTTTAACTATTTATTTTTAGATATTTTATTTTTTAAATTACATTACATATTTTTAATATAAATAGATTTTTTTTTTTAAATATTAAAATTGTAATATTGGTTTTTGGGGTCCAGGCTGAGAAAGTTGCCCAGAAGGGAGCAAACATTTATTCCCCTGGAGGTGATTTGTTCCCCTGAGCAATAGATACAGTGTTTTAGATCAAATAGACTGACGGCTAAAGAGCTGCTTGTCCCTATCCCCCCACACTGATGAGCGGGGCCTACCCGCGGCCCGAGTAGGCCTCGATTCAATTGTTTGTTCGATTAATTTACCCAGCCCCTTCGGGGGTGGGCCAGCCAGGGAGGTTAATAGGTGTATGGGTAGGGGGCAGTGGGTTCAATTTGGTTGCTGCACAGCCTGGAACTTCTCCAATAACTACTCAGGAGGATGCAAGTTGTGCTGCATCCTTGTCGGAAGTGGGAAGGAATCACGATAGGGTGGCACGGGCGATGGGGCTTAACTTCAGTGGGAACGGGAAGGCTACTGATGCCCCGCTTGTTCTGGATCTCAGCTCTAATGTAGCACTTAAGGAAATTGTGGGGTGGGGCTAACGAAACTATCAAAATCCTCTCCTGGAATGTGGCTGGGATCAAAAACAAACTTTGGTGCCCAGACTGGGGATTGTTCGTGGAGAAAAGCGATGCTGTCTATTTCAGGTGACATGGGCACTGGAAGACATTCAGAGGAGAGGGTTTTTCACCTTCAGTACATTGGCAATAACGAAGGGTAGGGGCAGACCTTCGGGGGGACTGAGCATCTGGGTGGGTATTCACCTGGGTGTTATTGCAGTGCAGATTCCAACTAGCTCTCCCGATGTGCAGTGTGTCCTTCTAACACTCCCAGATAATAGACAAACTGCCTTAATAAAAATCTATTCACGGCCTACCCAGATTGGGAAGGAGTCTGGAGTTATTGACCAACTTAGGCAGTTCATTTCAACTCTTGATCCAGTAGTCACTCTAATAGTGGCAGGTGACTTTAACTGTCAGTTCGAGCCCCTCTCTGATTTAAGTAAAGACAGCCCAGACGAGGAGGACCAGCATTGGTATATCCCGGAACCATGGACACCTTTGGTGCTTCAAATTAACTCTCTCACACATTTGTCCTCTCTTAGGGCCTGCAATGGGAGGACAAAATCGGATAGACCTGGCCGTATGACCTTTAATAGAGAAGGGCAAAACTCTATTCTTGACTACATCCTGGTGGAAGCCAGAACATGGGACATGGTCCTGGATTTCCAGATCTATTCTAGGAAAGACAGTGACCACAACCCTCTTGTTATGACGCTCAAACCAGGGAGTTTGGGTTTGTCTAATCCAGTTTCTGAGCCCAACTCACTAGACCCTCCGCTCTCGCTAACTAACAACAGGCAGAGAATCAAATGGCCACACATATCAGGATCCCCAAAAAACTTGCTAATATATACCAAAGGGCCTTGCTGCACTTGAGAGACATGGGCGAGGTAGGGGTAACTGCCCCGTACCCAGGATTAGAGGATAGGCCTCCAAAAATACACAAACAGCGAATCTTGAAACTTTCCGATGTGTTTTTTCAAGAAGGAAATACAAAGGTAAAACCTGTCTCGGCCCACCCATGGTATAATGCTAATTGTAGGAAAGCCAAAAAAGACTTGATAGTTGCGGTCAAAACAAAGGACAAGATAAGGATAAAGCACTGCCAGTTATGCATAAGCGGGTAATCCACAAGGAAAAGAAAGAGTGGGATTTATAATTGGGAGGATCTCAGAATCGCACTCAAGTCCAAAGATTCAAAATCTTTTTGGACAATTGTTAGCTGCGTAAGTTGGGATGGCAGAATGGCAATTGAACCAAATAAAGCTGCGGCAGCCTGGGAGGCACACTTCGGAGCTCTGTATGCATTCTCGAGCGACGATGGTCCCGTAATTCCACTCTCAGGCTTCCTCCACAAAGCATTGACTGCCGGGGGCCTGGGAGATCTCCTCCTCGGAGGTGAAAGCTGCTATTTCTAAATTAGTACCAAACAAGGCGCCCGGTTTAGATAAGCTACCGGGGGACTTATTCCGGTCTGAACTGATAATATGGGTTCCATATTTACGTGTTCTATTCAATGCCATACTAAAAGGTACGGAATCCCCGGACATCTGGTGCGGGGCAGAAATAGTACCTATTTATAAAAAAGGCTGCCCTCTTAAACCGTCTAACTACAGGACCATCAGCCTGATAGATTTCACTCAAAAACTGATGGGACGGATTATCTTAGACAGAGTACAGAGCTGGATGGATGAAAATGAGAGTCTAACCCCTTACCAGGCTGGTTTCAGGATGGGTACATCAACTGTGGACCAGATATTTAGACTCAAGGTTTTATACTGGAAAACGGTGAGTGTGGAGGGTGGCAGCCTCTACATGATCTTCTTTGACCTGCGGTCAGCGTTTGACCTGGTTCCCAGGGACAAATTCTGGAGTGTATTATTTGAACTTGGTCTACCACCCTACCTTTTGAATGTGTTAATAAGGCTCCACACTGGTACTTACGCTCAGGTTAGGTGTGGAAAGGATGGTGAATTGTCAGCCCGCTTCCCGGTGAACCACGGGTGCCTGTTCTGCCTGTACATTAATGGGCTTATAAACCACCTCCTTGGAGCAAAGGATATTGATGCCCGAGGTTAGTTACAGGTCGGGTGCCCGCTTTGATGTTTGCGGACAACACTTTGTTGTTGTCCAAGATATCAATGGGCATCCAACGAACCTTGGACGGCTTTGCTGACTTTTGTGTAACCAGGGGCCTGTAGATAAACTTAGATAAAACTAAGTTCATGATTTTTAATCCTCCAAGGCAGACACGCCCAAATCCCCTTCTAGGTGGAATCCCATTGGAGCGAGTCAAGACCTTCGAATATTTGGGCATCACTCTGGGAGAACATCTGGAATGGGACACTCAGCTAATGAAAGCTGCACTCAAGTTAACTAAAGTGGTGGGGGGGGGATTCAGAAACTGCATAGACAGTCTGAGTTCAAGCCTGCTGCTCCAGTAATTGAAATTTATAATCTGCAGGCTATATCGGCCGCATTGTATGGGGCCTAACTTTGGGGACACCAAATATCCCCTAACCTCGCGACGGTAGAACACGCATTTATGAGGAACTTGCTGGGTCTCCCAGTGAGCACTCCGCTTGTACCCCTCGGCATGGACCCAGGGCTACTCCCTATTGAGGAGGTTATGGCACTACGCCCTTTATCGTATTGGAAAAGATTATGGTTCATGCCTGAACTTGTTTGTTACAAAAATGAATTCTGGGAAATTTCTGATATGTTGAAAAGAAAGAAAATCTTGTGGGTAACTCAAGGCAAGGCAACCAGTATCAGGATTGGCCTAGCGGAGCTATGAGAAACTCCTGATGTATCTTGTCTAGCATTAACCAAGGCTGATCTGGTTCGCCATTTTAGGCACCACAATTTAGCAACCCTTCATGCGAGCTCTGATGGGGAAGACTGACCACTGAGTTTCTCCAAGTTAAAGTAGATTACAAAAAGGAAGAATTTTTAGATCTGATTTACCCTTCACTAGCAAGAAAATGATATATGCAATTTAGGCTGGGTACTCTTCCACTTAGGGTGTTTACCTGTAAATGGGACAGTAACAAGAGCACGGACTGCCCAGCTTGTAAATACTACTTGGAAAATGAAACTAATGTCTTTTTTTTTGCCCAGCATATAAAGTTGTACGCAAACGTTGGGGGATACCAATCTGCAGAAATCTAGGCTTTCGCCAGTGTGCCCAAGCATTTAGAGTCCTAAAGTACGACACGCACCCTCCTATTATCTTTGCCGTCTCGCGTTTTTTTTAATGGAATGTTGCATAGACGCAGGAAATTTATTAATGAAGCAATTGGACAGTAGGAACCATTTCTGTTTTAATTCATAATGAAATATTTTGATAAAGAATCAAATGTTTAATCTGGTTTTAAGCTATTGGAGGGAGTTATAGTTCTAATTCTCCTAACATGTGTATTTTATGATGAGTGTAAATTTGTATTCTGTATTGCTATTTATTATGTTAATCCCTGCTAAGTATGTATTTTACTATGTACTTTTATGGTCCATTGCGACCGAAATAAAGTTATCGAAAGAAAGAAATTGTAATATTTGTTTTATAAATTTGATATTTTTTAAATTTATATATATGTTATATAGCAGGCAATGATATCCTATTGAAGAAATTCAAGTTACTGGTAAGTATGGTTCAGTAGTGGGCTGAAAGATGCAGCACTGAGGTCTCTCCTGATAACAGGTGAGTAAATCGGAATTCGTAGTTTGGCTGATTTTAGAGGAATTTTTTAAAGTTCCAAAACTCAACACTTAGAAGAATTTCCAAGTGAAAGTAGTCAATGTTAGCCTATGGAAGGAAATTCAAGTTACTGTAAGTACGCTTAGAATTAGTTTTCAGGATCAGTAGTGGGCTGAAAGATGCAGCACTGAGGTCTCTCCTGATAACAGGTGAGTAAATCGGAATTCATAGTTTGGCTGATTTTAGAGGAATATTTGTATGTTCCAAAACTCCACACTCAGAAGAATTTTCAAATGAAACCATTCAATGTTAGCCTATGGAAGGAAATTCAAGTTACTGTAAGTACGGTTAGTATTACTTTTCAGGATCAGTAGTGGGCTTAAAGATGCAGCACTGAGGTCTCTCCTGATAACAGATGAGTAAATCGGAATTCGTAGTTCGGCTGATTTTAGAGGAATATTTGTATGTTTCAAAAATAGACAGAAATTTTTCTGGTGAAAAGCACACAATAGATTCTTATGGAAGGAAATACAAGTTACTGGTAAGTACGCTTAGATTTACTTTTCAGGGTCTGTACTGGGCTCAAAGATGTAGCACTGAAGTCTCTCGTGATAGCAGGTGAGTAAATCGGAATTCGTAGTTTGGCTGATTTTAGAGGAATATTTTGCTCACCAGTGAAGGAAGGGGGCGGAGCCTGAGGTGACATGTGTGTAAACACACCCTGTGGCGCGTTTTAAGTTGGGGAATTAATTCCTCTTCAATCCTGAGGTCCCCTGTGGGCCAACTAGCCCACCAGGTACCTCCAGTATGCGGCAGGGAGCTGCGTTGCAGTGAGGTGTTCAGAGGCCACGCCCCCTTTTTACAACACTCTGCAACTCAGCTCCGTGGTGCTTACTGGAGGCACCTGGTTAGCTAGTTGGCCCCTAGTGGACCTCTGCATTGAAGAGGAATTAATTCCCCAACTTAAAACACGCCACAGGGCATGTTTGCACACATATCACCTCAAGCCCCGCCCCCTACCTTCACCACTGTGCAAACGTGCCCCGTAGAGCATTCTAAGTTGGGCGATTAAGTCCCCTTGCTTACTGGGGGTCCCTGGGGGCCAACGAGACCACCAGGAACCTCCAGTATGCGCCAGGGGGCTGCTTTGCAGAGAGGTGTAAAAAGGGGCGAGGCCTCATTACACCTCTCTGCAACGCAGCCCCCTGGCGCATACTTGAGGTTCCTGGTGGGCTAATTGGCCCCCAGGGACCCCCAGTATTCAAGGGGAATAAGTTCCCCCTCTGCAAACGTGCCAGGGGGCGTATTTGCAGAGAGGTGCAATGAGGGGGCGTGGCCCCCTCCAGATCCCGTTTTTTTTATTTACTTTTAAGAAGGGGGGCTGTGTAGCCCCCCTTCTTTTTCTTTTCTTTTTTGGCACTGGGGACCCCATCACCAGGGCCTGCCCCCAAATGTTTTAATTTAAAAAAAAATTGGGGAAGGGGGCCATGTGGCCCCTTTCCCGAGGCCTTTTTCGGCTCTGGGGAATCAATCCCCCTGGGCATGGCCTTTTTTTAAAACAAAATTATCTTTTGGAGGGGGCTGCCTTGCCCCCCTCCTGTGGCCTCTTATGGCCCCGGGGGCGTTTTAAATTTATTATTATTTTTTTTTATTTGTGCTTCCGAGCCACTACTAGCCCCGGGGACCCCATCCCCCGGGACTGGCCCTACTCGTTGGGGGCTGTGGGGGTGTCCCCAATCCCCCCACGGTCCCAGCCGGCTCCCTGCATCCTGCGGGAACCGGCATTGCTTTTCTACAATGGGAGCAGCTAACATGCCGCTCCCCATGTAGAAAAACAATCGTCCTTGGTTTTTGGAAGAGAGAGCAGGTTTCCTGCTCTCTCTTCCAAACACCAAAGCAGTTTGCTATGGTGGGGTGGGAGCCGCGAGGCTCATACATAATGTTTGAGTCCCAGGGGATGGTGGTCCCCGGGGCTGGGGGGGCCCTCTGGGCCCCCCATTATTATAAAAAAAAGAAGCTCCGGTGGCGGTCCCCGGGGCTGCGGCGGCCGTGAGCCCCCTGCATACGTATTGTTAAAGCCCCAGGAGGGTGGTCCCTCTGGGCCCCCTATTATAATGAATCACATTGCCCCCCGGGACTTGGACCCCCGGGGGCTAATTACATCTAATGCGGGCTTCAGGTTGTTTTTTTTCAGGTTTTTTTTTAAACAACTTGTTTTTTGGGCCTTGAGTACCTTGTGGGACCCCTGAGCATGCCTAGGGGTCAGGGTGTTTCTACCCTGCCCCCTTTGCGCTTTTTGCACACTTGTTTTACAGTTTTCATGTGCCTCGGTTCTACCGAGACACAAGATGGCGGCCAACACTTCCTGGTTTGGAGTGTTGACAGACAGTTGACAGCCAATTACATGTTGCTCGTGCTCGTAAGGGTACGCGTATGATCCTCGGAGAATACACGTACCCTACTTCATCCATAGATATATCTATGATTTTACTTTTGATTTTCTCAGGAACTACTGCATGGATTTACACCATTTAACAAAAAGCATGATCTGCGAACCAAACTCTACCTTTTTGCCAAATTTGTTGTAATTCCGTTCTGCAGTTCGGGCTGTAGCAGTGGCTAAATGTCCCTACGCAAAATTACATGGGAAAAACACGTTTAGGGACCCCCCTTTTTTCTCGGCCCCGCTTGACGAATCACCTCAAAACTTTCAGGATAGCAGCGGAGCGGGCCATCTTTTTGGAGAATTTCGTGAAGATTCGTCAACCGGCGCCAAAGTTATTCCAAATGGAATGTTGCGGATTTCCTATGGAAACTAGGTCCTAACTATAACTACCTACTGGCGACTGCCAGTAGGTAATATATATATATATGACATCCCTTCTTGTTTCACTAATTTAAGCAAGGAAGTTAACCTTTCATGCAACCCCTATTTGAGTTTCTGATCAGCACCTATGGGAGAAAGGGTAAGTAAGATCTCTGTAAGGAGCTCGTATACCAATCTGTTAAGTCATTGCAGTAATTCACAGGGTCATTACATCACCAGAACAAGAGCCAGTGCGTCATCAAAATAAGTCAAAGCCTATCACTCAAAACAGTAAAGACATTCATCATCGTTTATTTACTGTTAAGTTGAAACTATCCTGGGGGCGGTGACAAGATATTTCTGTGATATCTCTGGGTGGGATAATCCTCACCCCTGTGTCCTTAATAGAACTGAAACTTTCCTTTTCAATAGCTTGGGCATTTTTCATTTTATGTCAGGACTGGAGGTGAGGGTTATCCATGATTAAAGCTTACCATCTGCAGCATTCATAATATCCTCTATCTACAACATACCTGGATGGCCTTAGACGCCAGGGCACCCCTTGTAGAGTGTGCTCCAAACATTTGAACATTGTTTCCTGCTTCCACAATGATCTATTTTACCACCTTGCAGTGGAAGGTGAGGAAACAACCTTGAAACGTTTCTTTAGAGGGATAAGAAGCTGTCTCTCCCCTACTGGCCTTATCTCTGCGTCATGTCTTGATATGCTTAACAGCATCTAACTACACTCAATTTGGGTTTATCAGTAAAAGCAGGGTAGGATACTGACCCAGTATTCTCCTTTATCCTCCTAGAGAAGGTAAACGTTACACCTTTTGGAGTGAAGACCCTCTCTGAGATATCCAGTGCTTTCACATCTGAAACTCTCGCACAGAATCAAGCATAACAGCATAGCCAGCTTAGCGGAGAGTTCCTTTCTGGAAGGGCACTGATTATCCTGCCAATTCAAGAGAAGTTGTAGTACTAGATTTACATCCCACAATATGGACCACCTGTATTACAGAGGTCTCGTGAGTCTTATGTCTTTCATCAGCTTATATATCTATGTTCCTTCACCTGAACATTGTTAATGGGGGAATGATAAGCAGATATGGCCGACCAGAAAGAGTTCACCATGCGATAAGCTAGACCCGACTTCACCAGGTCTGCCAAGAAATTCAGGATATCTGTAGTTTCTGACCCCATGGGATCCAGATGGCTCTCCACACACCAACAAACCCATCTTCTCCATGCTGATCAGTACCTCTTGATGGTACCCACGGCCAATGCTTTTTTAATAAAATGTGCAGATCCTTCTGTATGCTCCTGTTTTCCAACATCGCCGGAAATCCTGCACGCCATGAGTCTGAGATGTCCATGCAATACTAACAGATGTTGGCAACCTTGATGACCCAATAGGATCGTAGGAAAGAAGGGCAACTCTATCGGAAGATTCCATGAGAGCTCCATCACAGTCGGAAACCAGGCCTGCAACTTCTAGATTGGTGAGGCCAACAATGCTGTCTGAAACCTTACTTGAGCCACTACTACTACTGGAATCATCAGAAAAAAGCAGAAAAGTGTAGAGCTGGCCACCCAACCAATCCTGAAGGAAAGCATTCATCCCTATTTGTCCGGATCCAGGTGCCATTTCACCTATTGTGGTAACTGATAATTCAGTTTGGACGTACACAGGTACAAATCGCATGGTCCCCATCTGTTCATTAAGGCTAAGAAGATTCTGCCATTCAGTTGCCAATCGCTGATGTCCGTGATATATTTGGAGTTCCTGTCTGCCACTGTATCTGGATTCCTGGAAGATATTCTGCTGTCACCAAAATCTGTCATTGCAGGCTATAACAGCAGAAATCCTTTGTTAGTTCCAACAGGGCCTTCAAACAAGTGCCTCCCACGTGATGGATGTATTGGACTGCTGACACGTTGTGCAGCTTAAAGAGAATGCAGCACAAGACCTGTCCTTGATGAGGGACTTGATTGCAAAGGATTCGACCAGGAGTTCCAAACAATGTGCAATGTCAGCAATGTCAGCTCCTCCATCCATCTGCCCCACATGGAAATGTTGCAGCACCTGGCTCCCCAGGCCGAACGTCTGGCATCCGAATCTATGATCATATCTAGTGTGGATCTGAAAATTGCCTTACCATTCCAGGCTTCAATGTGATCTATCCACCATTGAAGCTCCGTCCTGGCCTTGGGCAACATGGAAATCAGCTCCAGGTATGTGAGTCCTCTCCTGACATGCGTTACCATGAGTCATTGTAGCACTGGAGTGCATTGGACCCAGGAAAATGGCCCAGATCCCTGAAGATGATAGTCTCACAATACTGGCAGATAACATGTCTGTCTCATCTCAACACTTGCGCCAGTTCCTTCTTTATTTTGAGACTTTCAATTCCAGCAGACTCGGAGTGTCTAGGTTCGAATGTATGAGAAACCCAGAAAGGTCATCTTCTGATACAGATTCAATTCCAACTTCTGGCTGTTGATTACAAATTCCAATTCTTGCAGGAGTTCAAACGTCATGGTCAAATATGATACTAATTGGTGCTAAAAATTATCCATCAACAGGATAGTGTCCAGATATATGATCAGCCAAACTTCTCTCCAGTGGCAGTAGTGTCTACATTCCCCCCCCCCGGTAGCAGCCAAAAATATAAAAAATAAAACGATAATAAACGCTTGATGGTAAGGCCAACTGTTTCAAACAGCCAAAACTGTCAAGCGCATTGAAGCACTCTCCAACCCCAACTGCGTTGCTGGGTTGGAGAGAGCAGGCACAGGCTCCCAGTCTACCTGGGAGCACACATCCATGTGCTCAGGCCAATCCTGATGCTGCTATCATGCGGTGTAAGGATTGGTCACAGGGGATTCTGGGAGCCTGTGCCTGCAGTTCACGGAGCCAGATCGGAGTGTCGGAGCCAGATCAGAGTGTGGATGCAGGTAAGTTATTATTTATTTATTTATTTTATTTTGCTGTCTGTCCTCGGTGCCCACATCCCCGCCACTTTGCCCAGATACCGGCTGCTACTGTTTCTCTCCTTCTGAGAACCTCCAGGAGGAGTTTAGAAAAACACTACAGGGCAGAGGATAGGCTGAAAGGGAGTGTCTGGAATTATTAAATCTCTCCCCTTCAACAGAATTGGAGGAAACGCCAGTGAGGAGGGGAGATAGGAACGGTCAGATGCACATCCTTTAAGTCCAGTCACTTGTTGTATTCCTTTAGGTTTATGACTGGACTGAAGCCTTTGTCTTTTTTCTTTACTAAGAAAATGTTGCTCAGTATAGTAATGACCTGCAAATGGGGGCTTTGGTTAAAAGATTCATCACCTCCGTATCTCTCAGGCTTATCTCCTCTGTTGAAAAGCTTAAGGACTTCGTCGTACTACCTGCACCAGAGAGCTGTTGGATTCCATGATATACCTTTGAACTGGCTCCAAAACCCATGGATCCAAGGTGATTCACATATTTACAAACAATTAAAGTCGCCCCTGAGTTCTTGAGGCAAAGAAAGGATATTGCTTGCCTGTAAAACCTCCTGGAGCATTTGCTCTACCTCTGCCCGGTCTGTTTCCTCTGTGTAGGGAAGTGCCCCTTTTTGTATGGTCACCCCCACTTTTTTCTCTAAATGCTGATGGTTATCACTCTGATAGTGCATTGGAGTCTGCTGCCAGACCCCAGTGTTTGTGCTCTCTCCTAAAACTGTTATGTTCGACTTGGAAATCAATAATTGGCAAAAGCTTTACACTCTTATAAGTCCCTAGTGTATGGTATCAGTGGCATCCACGGCATTGGTGGTAAAGGTGTCCCCAGGACTGCAGCGCAAGTTTGTGCCAGCCTGGGGGACCCATTCAACCTACTGACAGCAGGCCTGCCATTGGACACTGCAGGAGCAGTCCAAACTGCTCGAACTCGACTGTGCCCTCACCATGTGTGGCAAAGTTAGATACACTGACTTTAGTGTGTATAAAGCACACCTAAGGAAGGCCTCTTCAGCCCAGGAGACAGGGTGCATTATATGTAAGGTGTGGACATGTAAGGGCAAACCTATATGTCCCTTTCCTGGTGTTTCCCATTGGAAACCACTATATGTGTTAGCGGTTCATAGGATAACATGGGATGCCAGCTGGGCACTATCGAGATTGGCAGCTCTTTTATGATACCACTAAAATAAGCCATGTTTGGTAACAAAGAACTGCCTTCTCACCTCTGACATGATTCTCCTGCCCCGCATGACATGACATGCTGCACCCAGAGGGTACCTTAGAGATTACCCACTGGTTGCCCCCAGCTTTGCTGTGTTCTGGCTGACCAACCCACACTTTCCTGTTTCTTCTCCCACCAAGGCAAGATTCAGACCTCCTGCCAGGCAGTGTGATCACTCCCAGGAATCAGAGACAAAGGCTGGGCAGGGATGAGGTCACTAGTCCCTCCTCCCCAGATGGCTAGTGAATTGGCACTTCAGAGCCGGGAGCTTCAAAGGCTACACCACGTCTGCCTCTGGGCTATCCCCCTGAGGAGGAAACAGACCTCCCCTTGCAAGCTTGCACCCCGGCAAGTTGAGAAACTAGCTATGCAGGAGGTGTACACCCCCAGGAAGGCTGGCTACACCTCTTTTGGAGGTCTCAGAAACCATTAAAGCTCAAATGGACAAAGGGGGCAGTGCTGTTTTAATGTTGCCGGATCTATCCACAGCCTTTGACACCGTGCCCCATGACCGGCTTTTGCTCAGGTTAGCAGAGTGTGGTGTCGGGGGCATGGTGTACAATTGGTTTGCTTCCTTCCTCACTGAGCGGCACCAGGAAATCTGGTCTCCGCCATTTACAGCTGCCATTCCTTCAATGCAAGTGGGGGTCCAGCAGGGCTCTATCTTCAGCCCGACTCTTTTCAATATTTATATGGCCCCTCCTGCTCGTCTGGCAGAACGGCACGGAGCTAAGATTATCTCCTACGACTACGATACTCAACTCCTCATTACTTGTGACAAAGGCGAGAGTTTTCGTGGAAGGTAGATAAATAAATGTTTAAAAGAGGTTTTTTCTTCTCTGCGACTTAGCCAGCTAAAGTGTAATCCAGAAAAATCTGAAATCATTTTTTTCCGTTGCTCCCCTTGTATGGATTGGAACTCATGGTGGCCTGGCGATATGTCTCCGCCAACGACCCCAGTCTGTATGGTTCAAAACCTGGGAGTCAAGCTGGACTCAAGCCTAGCGATGAAGGCCCAAATTTAAGCGGTTGCTGGCACCTGCTTCGGCTTGATAAGAATGGTAAAAAGCTTTCTTCCCCTCCTCCCGATAGAATCCCGCAAGATCGTAGTGCAAGCCTTAATGACATCCAGGCTGGATTACGTGAACATCTTGTATCTGGGGCTGCCAGAGTATTTGCTCAACCGGCTGCAGGTTGTCCAGAACGCTGCAGCCAGAGCAAATTTTATGGAAAGCACCAGAACATGTATGTCACCATACCTGAAGGCACTGCACTGGCTCCCGGTGAAAAAGAGGGTTCAGTTTAAGGCCTTAGTGCTCGCCTATTGTGCCTTTAAGGGCGCAGTTTATCTGAGGAATAGGATCCAACGTTACCAGCCTCAACGGGTCCTAAGATCCTCTAAACAATCCCTCATGGTGATCCCCAAGACCACAAGATCGAGTATAGGAGAAAGGTCATTTCAGGTAATAGCTGCTCGTCTGTGGAATAAACTACCCCTACACCTTAGACTGGCTCAGGACCTGCTGTCTTTTAGGAAACAGCTGAAAATGTGGCTGCTCCAACAATAACTCCAGGTATCGGGGAGGGCCTCTTTTCCTGCTTCTGTTTTTTGAGATTAGCGCCAGGACACTCCTTGTGAGTATCCGAGAGCTGTACAAATCCCTAATTTCATTTCAATAAGATCTACGGGCTATCTGAGAAGGTAAGAGCCAGCAAAAAGGAGGAAATCTAAAAAATGCTGGAGCTTGGGGTAATTGAGCCCTCAAGCAGTCCTCGGACCAGTTCAGCGGTGCTGGTCCCCAAGCCTACCCCTCCAGGTTCAACCCCAAACTCCGATTCTGTGGATTACCGGGAGCTCAATGCAATCGGTAATACTGACACTCACCACATCCTGTGAGCTGATTAGCTCAATGATCAGTTGAGGGCTGTCAAGTTCCTCAGAACATTTGATCCGACATCTGGGTACTGGTAGACCGCCTGGACTAAGGGGGCCAAAGAGAGGTCTGCGTTCTCTACCTCAAAGGGCGACTTTCAGTTCTGGATGATGCCCTTTGGGTCGAAGGCACTCCTGCCACCTTCTTGAGATTGATCAATTAGGTCCTGGCTGGTTTGAAGAACTTCAGTGTCACCTACCTAGACAACATTGCGGTTTTCATTTCCAGCGGGGAGGACCACCTGTGCCACCTCAGCAAAGTGCTTCAGGATCTGCAAAGGTCAGGCCTGACTATTAAGGCCAGTAAGTGCTAGATAGGGCAGAGCACTGCAGTCAAATTGGGTCACCATTCTGGTTTTGGAATTTTCCATGACCCAGACAGAGGTGAGCGCCTTCCTTGGCTTCACCCAATACTACAGGGGATTTGTCAAGTGGTGTGGCAGCATTGTTGCTACCTTGTCAGAGCTGACTCCCAAGAAGCAGCCGAGACAAGTAATCTGGATGGAGGTGTGCCAGAATGCTTTTGACACCCTGAAGTTGGCCGCATGCATGACACTCGTGCTCAAGGCCCCTGACATCTCCCAAGAATCCATTGTGCAGATAGATGCCTCAGAGCATGGTATAGGGGCAGGGCTCTCGCGGATAAATGAAGAGGGCCTAGATCAACATCAGCCTTCATCAGCAGGAGGTTACTTCCCAGGGAACAGCAGTACAATAGAAAGTGAAGGTTCTGCAGTGGTCTGGGCACTGAAGAAGTTGAGACCATATCCGTTTGGGGCTCACTTCTGGGTTCAGACAGACCACAGTTCCCTCAGATGGCTAATGCAGATGAGGGGTGAGAATCTCAAACTGCTGAGGTGGTCCAACTCCCTACAGGGAATGGAATTGATGGTGAAACATCACCCTGGAACTGACCACGCCAATGCTGATGGTCTCCCCAGGTTCTTCTGCTTTAGCAAATAGAACTCTCCATAAGGGTTGATAGTTCTCTCTGCTTTCCACGGGGGGTGGGGGTGACACTTGTTGAACTTGACATCCTGGGACTGGTTTTCCCCTTAAGGTTTGCCTTCAATCCTCCTATGTTTGCTGATTTCATTTTTGCTGGCCTTAGGACACTGCACACCCTACCACAGCTAACCAATGTTAAAGTGCTTGTGCTCTCCCCCTTTACCATGGTGAAATTGGCTTACACCCAATTGACACATTTAATTTACCTGTAAGGCCTTAGTGAAGTGGTACTGCATGTGCCCAGGTCCTGTAAATGAATTGCTACTATTGGGCCTGCAACACTGTAGGGAAGCGGGTTTCTGTTGCAGTAACACCCACACTTTTTGCCAGACTTCTGATGCACTTTGACTTGATGTGCTGTGGGGCCCTGCTAATCAGGTCCCCAGGGCCTGTGTTCTTTCCCAAAACTGTACCTTTGTATGCCCAATTGCTACCTCTCAGGCCACATGTAAGTACCTTGTAAAAGGTACTATGGGTACCAAGAGCACTGTGACCAGGGAAGGCCACTAAGGCCTGCAGCACATATTGTGCCACCCTTAGAGGTGCTGTACCTTAACACACACACAGCGATTGCAGGCTGCATGTTTTGGTGCAGAGAAAAGTGAAGAGTCACCAAGGTACACATACCTTTGTGCCATGCCTGCAACCCACTGCCTATGGTATAGGTAAGACACCCCTCTAGTGGGGTGAACTACACCACTAGTGGGGCTATAGTTGCATGCGCACTGTACCCCTATAGTGTCTAAGACCATTGTTAGACATTGTAAGTGCAGTAAAGCCATAAAGAGTGTATGGTCTGGGAGTTTGTCATTACACACTCCACAGCCCCATAACGGCTTTACTGAATTCTGGAAAGTTGTGTAGCAAACGTCTCAGCATAATAAAGCCACATAGAAGCCAGTGTGGGATTTATTATATCATGCACTCAGAGGGCATCTTAGAGCTGGCCCCTGAAAAGTGACCGGCTTGGTACTGTTGTGTCTGCTCCCAAAAGAATCCTGGTGGTACAACACTACGTGTGTCCATTATCCTGCTGCAACTGATGAGGCACGATCTTACATAGATGAGGTTGGTTTCTAACCTGCGGGTACAGTTCCCGTAGAACCACTGTATAGTATGTAGTTTTACACATTACCACTAGTTGTGGATAGTTTTTCTTTTCATTTTTGGTCCTAAGGAATCGCCACAGATCATTTGTGACTAACAGGCGAGAAACATGTCGACTATCTAGGAGTAGAGCGCATTTCCGAAACATTGTAGCCAGATTATCACCTCTCCTTTATTCTCTTTTTAACCAGGCTGGGATCCTCCTTGAAGAAAAGTTATTTGGAGGATTCCCTCCCCTGTTTTATCCTGCACATTGACTACTACATCTACACATACTAGGCCCCTTACACCCACAGCACCTATACGGCAAGGAATAAAAGATCTCCGAATAAGAGCCCCTTTATGGGTGCCCGTCCGGTATTGCAGCGTACGCCCGATGAGGAGCAGGCCCATATGATGAAGCATGCCATCTAGCTTGCTGGGTGTGTGAGGGTTCTAGTTCCGACAGGCGGAATCCCCACTCATTAGAGGCCTATCGACCAACCTATCATCACTCATTCTCTTCCACTGTGTTCTAAGACCCACTGCTGAACTCCGTACTCTATTTTTCACATTATTATCGTGCCACCCATTTAAGTAGCCTTTTAAACATGCCTTTAGCCTGCCATTGCAGCCTGAGTGTGTGCAGGTTTAAAATGCCATTTTGACCTGGCAAAACCAAGGCCTAAAATCTTCCTTTTTAATACATATATGTCATCCACAGGGCAGAATGCAGTATAATTAAAAAAGCAGGACATTTACTTTTAACCTTTACATGTCCTGGTGGTGAAAAACTTTCAATGAATAGATGGTACATCTCATACGATTTTAAAATCCGAGTTTTCCAGTTCAGTATATTGAAATTTACTGACGCGGTTTTCGCTTCATTGTACAGGACGGTACTCTGTCCCCCGTGGCTTATTTGGTTCCTCCCTACTTTTGGAGCTTACATTGGAATTTCAATATACTGAACTGGAAAACTCAGATTTTAAAATCGTATGAGACCTACCATCTATTCATTGACATTTCTGTCAAACGATCAAGAATTGGTAGCCTAGCTATAGCCCTGAAGAAGTCTGTGGTTGGTACCACTATAGACGAAACACGTGTTGACAGCTAGACTGTGTTGAGAAGATTCTCTGTTGAATAAAGGAAGAAAAGAAGAAACACACAACTTGTCATTTGTTTGCATAAACTTTATTGTTTACTTTAGCTCAGGATATATTTTGCATTTACATTTACATGGTATTGATTTTTCCATACCTGTTTGGTTGTCGATGGATGGCCTTCACCTTTTCCTTTGAACTTTTTCTTTATTGTCCATATAGAAACTTGTTGTTACCATAGCCCAGCGCAATTATCACCCAGCCATCCAACTCTGCTTTCTTTGGAGAAAAATTGTTGATTTTCCAAAATATGTTTAAAGCTGATATTTGAGTCGTAAATATCAAATATTACTAAGGAGACTATTACTAATATTATTAACGTGTTGCTTTGGGTCTGACTGTTATGATTTACTCTTTAAGCATACATTCCAACATTTTGAAACAGGAAAGGTTGTGATAGCGAAAAACATTTACATAGTGGGGATTTATTCGCCAATGACTAACATTGAAACACAGGCAATTTTATGCAAGAGACAGCTAAAATAAAGCCATTTCTTGGCTTTAAAATTTTGAGGCCTCCTACCTTAGAATCAGGCTCTTGGATACTACACATGTTTGTATTCAAACATATCAGTTTGAGTAATATCACCTTCTACCCCTGCAGGCAGAGGCGGTCCTCGTCCCCAGGGTCTGCTTGACCACAGTTCCTCATAGGCCGAATTTCCGTCATAGATTTTGGTCTCCTTCCCACGAGGGTCCACTTCACAGGAAGGTATTTGGAACAACTGAGTTTTCATCTTCCCCAGTACTTCTTATATTCTCCCGGGAGGATGGCAGGTGTTTGAGTGTGCATGCATTCTTATGGAAGACTTCCCTGTTTGTAATACTCCTCCAGGTGTCCTGTGCAAGCTTTTGAAGGCCTTCATGGGTCATGCACTGCCATGGGAACTAAATTAACTTGTTTCTTTGCGTCATGTATCACTTCCTCTCTTCCCAAGGGGTTCATGTACTCAGGCCGCAAAGATTAGCCATTCATTGATAGGCTTTAGAGCCTCATTAACTGCCCAAGAGCAGGAACTTTCAAATTCCACTGGAAGAGTCTGGTCATCATGAGAAAGATCTCCTTCCTCCTGGTAATAAGAATATAATCGGTTACATCTTTTCTCCTGTAAAGAAGCCTGTTGTTAGAAAACTTGTTATTAGATGTAAATCTACAAATGCCTATGTTCTGAAATGATGCTTCATCAATCCTCAAGAGTTTGCCAAATTATCTAATTATTAAATCCAATAAGTTTGGTTTATAATATATCTTTCTAATATTTTTGATAGTATATTACAAGTACGGCAAGGCATCACAATAGAAAATATCAGGTCTGGAGTCGGAGGTCAAAGTTCTGGTATAGCAAGCCTCTGATGCCTGTATTGAATATTGTTAGGTGATCACCACACTTGCATTGATAGTGATGGGAAGAGGATTTGTGTGCCTGAAAGCACAGAACAGTAGGGGGAGAGCTAGTGGCAGTGGCAAGAGCTCTTAGGATATACACTCTACTTTCACACAAATGCTTACCTGAATCCTGAGTGAGTGGTGCGGTCATTAGAGCCAGCATCGACCTGGATACCGGTGAAGCTCTCAAAGACACCCAGGCATCAGATACCTCATAACTGGAGCTGGTAAACTCTGGATAAACAAGTAAGACAGCCTCCATTGAACAAGCGACAGGGAAGTGAACCCAAGGGCACCAGAGAGGAGAAAACCAACAAAATTATGGGGCGCTTTGTAGGTGAACAAACTATCGAAGCAGGATGACAAGACAACTACGGTTCGTTGACCCCAATTAACCCAGAAATATCTTAGGGCCCAGAAGTTCCATCCCTGCGATGTTAGCTGTTTTGCTTCTGGCTTTCCAGCACCCTAAAATATTACAAAGGTTCTTAGTGACTAAGTCCCTGTTCTTCTTACTTATATAAGTTCGTCTGCTTGAAATACATCACAGAATTTTCACCTATAACAATGTTATTGTTAAAACACAGTAAGGAATGAATCCTAATAAATCCTACTTCTCTTGATATTTAATGCTAAACACATAGGGGGATATTCTCAAGAATGTGTGATAACCATTGCAAAATTAACTTAACACAACTTTCAACTTCGCAGTCTATTGCGGGAAAATTATGCCTTGTTAACTAAGTATTCAAAACACAGAGGCACCATGCGATAGGCTCCCGACAATGCGTTTAATGTCCGCGATAAAGTCAACGCGATGCGGCAAAAATGTGAAACACAAACGCAAAAAAAGTTGCGATGAGGCCATTTGCGATACAAAAAGCAGCGAAAAGCAGCGGCAGGCCTGCAAATCCCACACGTCTGGCGGGAAAATGCACTATAAAAACAACAAAAAGAACACACCAAAAACAATCCAAAGTGCTTAGCAACATGGATGCACCCGGACCTTCGTGTAGAGGCCAACGCAAACCCCACAAGCCCCACAGACCACCACCGAGGAACAACGGGATCGGGTCGGCGTCAACTGATCCACAATTGGACTGCTATGAATGCAGTCGGAGGTTCGAGGAGGTCAATGGAGGAGGCCAAGAGTCGCTGGCATGATGTGAAAACCAAACCAAGGACAAACCCGCTGCTAACAGGAAGGCGATACAAAAGAGGGTGGTGATGGACGGAGCATCTGAACCAATCAAACACTCACACCCAGTCAAAAGATCTGAGTTTTATCCATCACCGTTCTTTAGCCCACTCTGCCACCCCAGTTCAAACATGGCTATATGCAAATCAGTCTGACCCTGTGCCTCATGGGAACACTACAGCCCGAACTGCCAAGCAATGCCTTCCCTGGACTGGAAACAAGCGTCCGAGGACCGGTTTCTGGCATTCCAGCCGTCTTCAGCCCGGCTTGCTTGAATCCAGTGGCAAATTGAGCAAGGGACTCACGTCTGAGCATACCCTGCCACACTTATGGCGGTCAAAAGCGTTACAAAAGGGGGTGGTGATGGACGGAGCATCTGAACCAATCAAACACTCACACCCAGTCAAAAGATCTGGGTTTTATCCATCACCGTTCTTTAGCCCACTCTGCCACCCCAGTTCAAACATGGCTATATGCAAATCAGTCTGACCCTGTGCCTCATGGGAACAGTACAGCCCGAACTGCCAAGCCATGCCTTCCCTGGACCGGAAACAAGCTTCCGAGGACCGGTTTCTGGCATTCCAGCCGTCTTCAGCCCGGCTTGCTTGAATCCAGTGGCAAAGTGAGCAAGGGACTCACGTCTGAGCATACCCTGCCACACTTATGGGTGCCAAAAGCAGTACAAAAGGGGGTGGTGATGGACGGAGCATCTGAACCAATCAAACACTCACACCCAGTCATTAGATCTGGGTTTTATCCATCACCGTTCTTTAACCCACTCTGCCACCCCAGTTCAAACATGGCTATATGCAAATCAGTCTGACCCTGTGCCTCATGGGAACAGTACAGCCCGAACTGCCAAGCCATGCCTCCCTGGACCGGAAACAAGCTTCCGAGGACCGGTTTCTGGCATTCCAGCCGTCTTCAGCCCGGCTTGCTTGAATCCAGTGGCAAAGTGAGCAAGGGACTCACGTCTGAGCATACCCTGCCACACTTATGGCAGCCAAAAGCGGTACAAAAGGGGGTGGTGATGGACGGAGCATCTGAACCAATCAAACACTCACACCCAGTCAAAAGATCTGGGTTTTATTCATCACCGTTCTTTAACCCACTCTGCCACCCCAGTTCAAACATGGCTATATGCAAATCAGTCTGACCCTGTGCCTCATGGGAACAGTACAGCCCGAACTGCCAAGCCATGCCTTCCCTGAACCGGAAACAAGCTTCCGAGGACCGGTTTCTGGCATTCCAGCCGTCTTCAGCCCGGCTTGCTTGAATCCATTGGCAAAGTGAGCAAGGGACTCACGTCTGAGCATACCCTGCCACACTTATGGCGGCCAAAAGCTGTACAAAAGGGGGTGGTGATGGACGAAACATCTGAACCAATCAAACACTCGCACCCAGTCAAAAGATCTGGGTTTTATCCATCACCGTTCTTTAGCCCACTCTGCCACCCCAGTTCAAACATGGCTATATGCAAATCAGTCTGACCCTGTGCCTCATGGGAACAGTACAGCCCGAACTGCCAAGCCATGCCTTCCCTGGACCGGAAACAAGCTTCCGAGGACCGATGTCACTGACCATGTCATGAGTGATGTAATTTGTGACGTCATCAGCAGTGCATTGCAGGCGCGCAAGTTATAGTGAGTCCAACTAACTATAACGTGGGAATTTCAATGGTTTTATGTCAGTAAAATTTCCAGCTAACTATAACTGGTGTGAAACCTATGGTTTTTACAGTGAAATTAATAGGTTTTTTAAATGCTAATTCCTAACTATAACTGGTGTGAAACCGATGTTTTTTTCAGTGAATATATATATATACAATATATATATATATATATATATATATATATATATATATATATATATATATATATATATATATATATATATATATATATATATATATATATTCAGGACAGTTTTGGTTTCCAAATGATGAAAGCCCTGGTCATGTGACCTGAAAATACCACTTTTCATTGGTTCAGGACAGTTTTGTTTTCCTAATAATGAAAGCCCCCACCTTTTTTCCTCATTCTCACTTTGTACTTTGAGTGAAGAAGACCTGTTGAAATACCTCTCTGTACCTTTTTGAACTGAAAAATGGCTTCAGTAGCAGCAGCAGCAGGAGCATCTCAGCCACCACCACCACCACCACCACCACAAGGACTACCACAACACCACAGTGGTGGAGATGGAGGAGGAGGAGGAGGAGGAGGGGAGGAGGTTCCTGCCTGAAGACACTACCCTATATAAGCCAAAGGAGCACATTATCTGGGAGTTTTTTTCAATCCCAAAGGACCAGAAGAAAGTAAATGCGTCAAAGGTGACGTGTCTAATCTGTGGCATTCAACTTTCAAGGGGGAACCCTAACAAAAAAATACTCTTTTGGCAACAACACCATGATTCGCCACATGCAACCCCGGCACCCTAACAACTATGCTACGGCAGAGGTCTGAGAAATGACCAAGAACCCTCCCCAATCTTCTCCCAGCACCTCCCAAAGTAAGCAACCCACTCCATCGGGTCCAGAGGCAAGGGAGATGGTCCCAAACATACAAACACAGTTTGGACAATACAAAATCGTTTGTATATTTTGTGGTAAAACAATTACCTATGGTGAGCAAAGCATTAAGCTCATCAACCGTGCTGGTGACAACCACAATTGCCCAAAAATACCTTAATTTTTTTCCTGTTTTTTTTGCTCCAGTTGAGCCATTTACAATTCCCTGTTTTTTGTTTTTCCCCATAAAAATAACAAAAATAATATAAAATTGTTCATAAAAGCCAAAAAAAGTACAAAATGTTCCAAAAAACAATAAAAAAATATAAAACAACAAAAAGAATAAAAAAACCTGTTCTTTTTAGAACTACCTCCAATTTATAAAAAAATGCTACATTTTTAAAAAACTCTGTCATTCTTTTTTCCCCATGGTACGCTCCCCGGTACGCTCCCCGGTGCACGTACCGGGCGCTCCCCCCACGCAAATCGGAAAACATTTTTTTTTGCCCCGCGGGACCCTTTTATGGCCCCCACATCAAACCTAGGGGGTCAGGGCGGGTCTACCCTGCCCCCTTTTGATCATTTCCCCCTTTGTTTTTGCCACCTCTTGTGTCTCGATCCAACCGAGACACAAGATGGCGGCCGCTCCGGACTGTTTGGAATGTTGACAGACACCCGAGAGCCAATCAGCTTTCCGCTTGCGAACTCGCATAGCGCGCTGGTACGCGCCCCGTGCGCGTACCGGGGCAAGCTTATAGATATATATATTTTCTGGAACCTAAATTACTCAAAATCCACTGGAGCACATATCTTGAGACATAGCAAAGGCACATCGGGCTACCAGTCCCTACAATTTTCCCAATTTTCGGGCTAAAAGTGAGTTCAACCGCCCTATGGAAATTAACATGGGGAAAAGACATTTGGGACCCCCCTTTTATCTTGGAACCCGCTTGACGAATACCCCCCAAACTTTCAGGAAAGGAGCGGAGCCAAAGTTATTCCCAATAGAATGTTGCGAATTCCCTATACAAAATAATCCTAACTATAACTACCTACTGGCAACCGCCAGTAGGTAATATATATATATATATATGTTTATATGTCTGCACGTCCGTGCTGGGTGTAGTTATTCTAAATGCTAAATTGCCTCTTGAGTGCCCATCCTTTGAGTCTTATCCGTCTTGTTTACTTGTACAGGCTTCCCCTTTGGATCCCTTTTCCTTCTCTGACTTCCTGTGTGATCCTGGGCAGCGTTGTACTACTCTTTCTGTGTACGTTTTCTACCCAGTCCTTGACCAAGTCCCTGTGTTTCCTACATAGTCCCGGACAGTCCCTCACAGAGCTATTCAAGTGTGTGAAAATACAGTGCATTTAAGAGCATTTGTAGTTTTCCCATGCTCCAAAATATGGGCTGATGACGAACCTAGGTAGCACCAGGAGACTCTCTCTCATTCGGGACCCAGGAGGCAGTAGTGAGAACGACAAGGTGAAAATACCTGTTGATTAATTACACCATGTATGCAAGAATCCAATAGAAGAGGAAACACAAATAGGGACGAGTTAAAAAACAAAGGTGGAGGAACGCTAACGATGAATGAACTGAGTGGAGCAGGAATCTTACAAGAAGGCACTCCTGCTGCTACTTAAAATCACCACCCTCACCTGAATGTGATCCCTGATTGGTTCTTTGTTTCCCAGCTTCAACCTCCACAGGCCCACCCTCCATCTTGTCCAAACACAACCCCTGGTACTTGGCCTATATATCATATGTTTTCAGGCTGCTCTTTCTCTCCTTTTGCAAATCTTAGTTACTCGCATCCTGCTCCATTTAAACACCCTGCTTAAAAGCCCCCTCCTCGTTGCATTTATTACAATACTTATCCAGAACAGAGCTTTTCTTTGACTTCCCTGAATGACAGCCATTACTACACCTGTACCATGACATTGGGAACTATTTTTCTACTCTAGTGTTATTATTTTTTTTCTTTCAGAATGTGTACTGATGATGGTGTTGACTTCATCTCTGAGTGTTTTCAGTTCTCTTTGCTAGATAGGTGATGCAGCGAGTGCAAGGTAAGTGGTTTTCTTTATTTTATATTTAATTTTTCCTCGTCGTCTGTCAACTCCCCCCCACACCTCTTACTTGCCTGGGCCACTCAAGATTGTTGCTGAAGAAAGACACTCTGGTGACCTTGTCTATAGCCATGGAACCAACACTTTCTTCTCTCAGCCCTGCAAAAAAAACTCTCTTTCCCAAAACATTTGGGGGCAGATTTATGATGACTGGCGCATCCCCAGGGATGCGCCAGTTATTTTGCGCCACTGCTCCGCCACCCATGGTGCGCCACATTTACAATGCGGCGCACCATGGGGCAAAAACGGCACAGATGCGTGACGCATCTGTGCCGTAAAGGTGCCGCATTGCTGGAGTTGCGTCGCAAGCGCGACGCAGCTCCAGCAAGGCTCGTGGGTGCCCCATCTTTACAAAGCTGCGTCAAGAGCTAGGCCTGCTTCAAGCAGGCGTAGGGTTTTGACGCAGCATTGGCCTGAAAGTGACTGAGTGAAATCTCATAGATTTCACTCAGCCACTTTTGCGAGGCGCACCTGCCCCGGAACACCCACCTTGCGCCGGAACGCCCACAAGTGACGCAGGGCTTTACAACGTGACGCATCTGCCTAGATGCTTCACGTTGTAAATGGGTCATAGGGATGCACCACGTTTATGCCGCAGTTGCATGACGCAAACGTGGCGCATTCCCAACATAAATCTGCCCCTTAGGGCTTTCTGAATTGTGCAAAACTTACCAACATATTTTGACATTTTGTTAATAAATTTATGTCGAAACAGCAGGCCATGTGCTGAAGAACCTTCTTAATTACCAGCCAACTCTGCCAAGCTTGTGCCAATTAAAAAATATATACTTTGTATTCTTTCCATGGACAATGCTGTTTTTAACTATCAAAGCAAATATTGTTCTTTGCCACCCACATACTGTCAAATGGATTTTGGCTGAGACTGAAGGGTGTGTACTCGGCCAGGGGGCTGTGGCAACTACAGCACATGTAAGTGACTGCGCCTTTGGACCAAGAGGAGTGGCATAGGCTTCCTGCCATTAATATTATTTGCTATCAAAATACACATGCAAATAATGTGCACAAGTTTACGTTCAAACGAAGCATATGCTAAATGTAAATTTTGTAGTTGGTAACCATACTTAATTGTAGGCCTGCGCATGAATAAAGTGCTGAATTAAGTAGCCTAACGGTTGATGCCATGTTAAGGGACAAACAATGCATGAACACTGAAAGACCTGTTTATCAGATTGAATAGTTTTTTGTACAAGATGTTTTTTTATTATTATAGAAGATATTGCCACTTTAAAAGGCCTTTTGCTTGCTAGTGAATAGAAACTTGTTTTGTAAAGGTTTCACCGGGAGGAGACCAAACGACAGGAAGAATGATTCATGGGACAACAATGTTGTAACTTTTCAATGACTGTCTGAAAGTCTATTATGTTTTAATGAGAACATTGGGAGTTTGCTTATTGCCAGGAGTTTGCTTATATTCTATTGGAAGATGAGGAAGACAAAAGAAAATAATGTTGTAACATAGAATTACTGTGTTTATATTATTGCATGTTCCTAAAGTAGAGCTCAGACCTCAGAATCCCAGATGCCCAGATTCAAGATTCCTTTTCGGTTTCTCAGTCTAGAGACTCGCCTTTGAGTTTATGATGTCTTCTTTTGATGAGAGGCTACCTTACTTAGATTTTAGTGAGCTGTCTGCTGTTATCTTGTAATGCAAAAGTTTCATGCTGGCGCTTAGATTTCTTGCTCTCATCAGAACTCTTTAATGGGTTTCTGAACTGACACCTTTTCTCTTTAACTTAGACTAGCAGCCCGTCCCGATGTTGTCCGGGTATGAATTGCTGCCGGCCTGTAGTATATTGTTTTGTAGGATTTCGTTTTGATAGCATTTCTTATCTGTGACAGGCCTGTGAATCGCTCCGATTCACAGTGCACTGCTGATGCACTTAAGAGTGCGCGTTCAGTAGTGTGTGAACTCGAGTTTCCTTCCTTTATTTTTCCTTGCAATATTATATAGCGCGAACTCGACAACATGGCATGAGCACAAATTACATTACAGAAGAACACATTCATTTGTGGTAGGCACTGGGAGACAAAGCGATTTGCCTGGAATCACAAGATGTTGAGCTGATGCCGAGATTCGAACGTAGCTCCCCAGCTCTAAAGTTCGCAATTCTAGAACTTGTGGCGGGTGGTGTGTCTAAAAGTGTATGTTTGTGCTGGCCATCAATGAGAGAGACCTGTGCATTTTTCAAATGGGTGGTGAAAAAATATGAGTATGCTGCTGGAGATGTGAGCCGCCGTGCCACCAATGTACTTACTGGGGGAGGGTAAACACCCATTATTCCGCAACGTTCTTTATGCATACCATCACTCCGCATACTTTCATTACGAAAGTACCATGACTCCGCAATGCCATTATAACGCATGGCATTACATTTTATATGCTTTTACCACTCATACATTTACAACGAATTTCGTTGTAAATGCATGAATGGTAAAAGCATGTTTTTTTTAATGTTTGGTTAAGGTAAGTATGGGTATAGGGGTATATGTTTTGGGGTACTGAGGTATATGTTTTGGGGTGTTTGGGTAATTTTAAGGGTTCAGATATCATTTTGGGTTATGGGGTACAGGGGTAGTTTTAGGGTTTAGGGATAGGTATGGGTTTTGGGGTACAGGGGTATTTTTAGAGTTCAGGGCTAGGTTTGGGTTTTGGGGTACAGGGGTATTTTTAGGGTTCAGGGCTAGGTTTGGGATTTGGGGTATGGGGGTATTTTTAGGGTTCAGGGGTAGGTTTTGGGTTTTGGGGTACAGGGTATATTTATAGGGTTAAGATGGGTTAGTGTTTAAGGGTGTTGTGGTATTTTAAGGAGTAAGGGTGGGTTATGATTATGGTGTGCAGGGGTATTTAAAGGGAACAGGGTGGAATTAGTTTTTAGGGTGTAAAGGGGAGCGCAGGGCAAGCAAATCCGGAGCTGGAATGTGTAGAACCTGGGAAGAAAAAACAATGAAATATTGGGCACACCGCTCACTTTTTTTCCCGTAATTCCGCGCCCGCACACGCCCACGCCCACAGCACATGCCCACAGCACACGATATGAGACATTGCATGAAGGGCGGAACCTACCACACGCCCCCAGCATTTGTCACGCCCCCAGCACACGCCCACAGCACATCGCAGACACGCCCACAAGGGACTACTTTGCTGGCACGGTTCTTTTACCTTTTAAATGTATATGGTGGGCGTCTGCATAGCCTATGTCCTTCTGCTGCAACTGCCCTTTCCAACGCTATATTGGGTGTTGTGATAGGTGCTGTGGTTCCGGAGATTACCCGCCTCAAAGGTTTGGGCTCTCTCTTTATTATATTAGTATGGATTAAGTATTTTCATTTATGGAACACAATGGTTGCATTATTACTATTTTGGCTGTGATTTTAATGGATTCTAACAAACATTTTGTTCTAGTTTATCAAATATCGATTGGTGGATTATATTAACTTTTAAGGCTGAAATGTAAACAATTATGCCTAATAAATAAATAGATGAAAGCCGAAAAGATTTGAAAAATAAAACTTTCACTAACACTCTTTATTGACTGGATATAACGTTTTTACTGATTCATTAATTATGTAGATGATTGCTTCACATTTCTCTTCGTTGATTAACAAAGAGACATACAACCTTTGGTGGGGGTTATTCTATGGTTACACCTGAAGAGACAGATATAGAAAACCCCACTCCCTCAGGCTCAACATCCTTGGAAAATGTTCCAGCTTTTTAGGGCCAGGAGTGAGCACATTGCACACTTCGGTAGCAGTTAAGGAAGCCCAGATGCATTTTTAGTGGACACTAACCCCGATGTTACTGCTCAGGAGAAAATGCACCCAAGTGACATTTTTATTTGTGTTTTTTGATATCTCTCTTGCAAAGCTATTCTGCTCCAGACAGGTCAACGATGAGCTAAAAGTGCCTCTTTTTGACCCATATTTGCCATAGTGCTCATGTTCAGTTATAATGCATGAGTGTGGATAAATAGGTTAAATGGAGTCTTGACCTTATCAAGGCGGATCTATCTCCACTCCCAAGATGTATTGCTTCTAGGATAATGTCCTTACTTATTTTCTGATGTTATAAATCTACTTTGTTCAATTAATGGGGAAAGTGGGAGGGGTGCTTCTGCTGCTTCTGATCCAAACTGTCAATATTCACCGCTTATATGTTGATGTTTTGAAGAAGGTGTTAAAGTGAAATCAATGTGCCCTTCCTGCTTTGTTTGACTCCTCCAGTCTCCTGGTAGAAGGTAGGTAGATTGCTTACAAACTCACATCTATGGTCTAAATGATGTGATACTGTAGTTACACATGGGTACCCCTTGACTACACATTACACTGTGACACGATCTCCACATTTGCTGCCCCTTGACTCCAGCCCATCTCTTTTGAGAGAATACATAGCATTTACATATAGCCCGCTGTAGTACCTTCAAGTATTATACTTTGCTTGAATTGCTTTGACACATGTGTATTACACTACTATAGCTGACAACTGCCTGAGGTGGTTCCAAGGATACCGATAGTCAGTTTCCCCCGAACCCCTTTTTTTGCTACTATTTAACTTAACCCTGATATTTTGGGTGTATTTACAAAAATAAATTCACTTTTTTGTTTGCAGTATAAGTACAATATGGTTACCATACACACAGACATTCCCTTACTTTGTACCAGAGCTGACTATTATAACGTGGTAACTAAGCAGAATTATATAGATAACAAATATGGGTTGAAGACGCGTCATAATACATTCCAGAGAAATTAGTATTTGATACAGAAAGTATACCATAAGGAATCCTATGTAGCAGATGTGCAGTGGAGTGTGGCTTGTTTCCATGTTTTCCAATGTGTCACATCATGATGTTCTTTCTTATGTCACACCTATGGGATGCACAAGACGGCTATCATGGCCTCCAAATGCATGGGTTGCTTCTTTCTTGAAAAGTAAGTGCATTGCATTTCCAAGAAAATATCCAGAGGCAGTACACGCAATCGGTCAAAGACGGGACGTCCTCTTGACAGCAAGTCTATACTTTCTTCTTTACTGGGAAAAGATTTTTGCAATCCATAATCCACACTTATGACAGGCATTCTTAACTATATCAGTCTTTGATTACTGAAGGCTACTTCTGTACGCCCCTCCATGTCGCCCATTATAAATAATGAGAAAGGCAAGAATAACAGCTTGTTTGGCTTCACCAAAGTGGCACTAAAAGTGGTGTTCAACTACTTGCGTTTAAAGTTATGTTTTCCAGCATTGATCTTCATTTGTCTCGAAAGCACAGAATCTGTGGTGCAATACTGCTTGCATGGAGTACCAATATTTATTTATTTATTTATTTTAAAAATTTATAAAGCGCAACATATACCCGTGGGTGTCTTGGCGCTATGACTTAGCTAGCGATCTCTGATTGAGCATGTGTCTACCTTTGGAAATGTTGTTCTGAGCAGTTATTGGTCAAATAACCAGGTTTTTACCAGTTTCCTGAATTGGAGTAGCGAGGGTGCCGATTTTATTTCCTTTGGAAGCGTGTTCCAAAGTCTGGCTGCAGAATTAGTGAAGCATCTGTCGCCCCATGTAACCGTCTTGGTACGTGGCACTACCAGTAGATGCCTCTGTTCAGATCGTAGCGATCTTTTTGGTAGATAGTGGAAAAGTTTCTGTTTGAGAAACGCTGGGCCATGACCCTTGAGAGCTTTAAAGGTGAGGCACAAGGTCTTGAATCTGATGCGATTTCTCACCGTTAACCAGTGGTAGTTCCTTATTGCTTGCTTGGTGGACTGAAATTTGGGAATGCCAGATAGTAGCCTTGCGGCAGCATTTTGAATAAGCTGCAGTTTGGCTACCACCCGTGCCTGAGCATTTACAAATAATCCGTTGCAATAGTCAAGTGATGAGAGTACTAAGGAGCTCACCACTGTTTTCCTTGTCCTCTCAGGAAGATAGGGCAGGGTTTTCCTGATGATCCTAAGCTTGTAAAAGGCAGACGAAGCTACCTGATTGGCATGGCTGGAGAAATTGAGTTTGTCGTCGAAAATAATTCCTAGATTCCTGACCTTATGCACAGGTTCTGGGGGGGCTCCAAGTGGAGTCGGCCACCAAGTGGTGGACCACTGTGACAATAATTTTCCAAAAATCATTACCTCAGTTTTATCTGAGTTGAGACGTAAGCAGTTCTCAGCCATCCATTCCTTGATGGCCACCATAGCTCCCTGTGGACATGAATTGAGTATGTGTGTGTATGAATGTTTTTAAATGTTTCTCAATGGGTACCTAAACAGAGATGACTCAACCTCTGACATAAGTATTTCTTTGATGTACACGTGTGTGCATATTTACACACACTCTGTTGGTTAAAGGTTTGTGGCCAGATTGAGCTATATTGAATTCAGGGATCCAGATACTGAAGAATGCTATGGACTCTGTAGGGGCCAATAAAATGGCTGAAACATGTCAACCAGAGGGATGCATGATTAATAGATATCCCTAACATTCCCACATTTATTTGCTTTTAATATCCTCATAGAATCTGAAAATAAATATCAATTGGACTAGCTATATGGATTTATTACTACTTGTGTGGGATCCTAATACCATTATAAGGAAGTACATATAACTCCACCCAAAGTATTCCCTACAACACTTTGGTGCCCATTCATCCCCCTAAGAAGTTTAGGCAGATGTGAGACAAACCCGATGATGAAGCATGCAACCCAGGTTGGTAGGTGAAGGTTTGTTGCCAATTTCTTTGAAACTGACAGTTCGTGATTTAAGGTTGTGGTTTCTAACCTTTTGACTTCTATGGACCCCCACATAATCATTACTGGAGTCTGGGACACACTGAGTCATTATTGAACCCTGTGGACCCCAGCCTCAGTAATTTTGATGATTTGTAGTGCAAAACAATGCACACAAATAATGAATCAAACATTCATCAAACAAATATACAAATGATGAAATATGTTATTTAATTTGGAAACAAATGTACAAATAAAGAAATCGTCTTAAATAGGAAGGTTGGAGCCCTTCTGAATTCATTTGAGGCCACTCATCATCCATACAACATTCTGTTTGATGCTCTTGCACTGACCCCACGAATCAATCTAAAGGTACAAACTTACTTGTTTTGTCTTCAATTGTGAATTCCTTCACAGTTACAAAATGTTGTAAAATGTTCAATTTTATATTTTGCCACTTTCTTTATACATGCTGTAGTAATCTGTTAATATTATTTAATTTTCTAAGCAATCGCAGACTCCCTGAGTAGTCGGCGTGGACCCCCAGGGGTCTTCGGACCACAGGTTAAGAACCACTGATTTAAGGCATCCATTGTTAGTCTTCGAAATTTCAGTGGTTACTCTGATGTCTAGATTGCCATGTTTTCATGTTTTAGTAACTGATTGGGAGGATCCAATCTTTGATGTGCTCCCTCCCCCCCCTGTTCCCTCTTTTTGATAATAGGTGCTGTCCGGATAAGGCCCTTGTGTAGCGACGCCCCCACACAGCATGGTTATCTCCAGTCTGGATCACCAACAACAGAAGCACACAAAGATGTGAGTTTTCTGCACTGAAAGTGTGATTGAGTAAGACAAAAGGCTTTCCCTCACCTAAAAGACCCTCCTTCAACTTGCAAAAGGAAATCTGCAGTTCCACCCCTGACTTGGCCATCTACCAAGGGGTAGGGCTTCAGAAACTCTAACCACCAGTCCTCTGCTAACCAATTCTTCATTAAATTTATAAAGGTAACCCTGCCACCATCCTCCTCACACCAGTGTCTGCAAAGCCACCCTACAGCTACTGAAATGTAGGCAATATATTTCCATTGTCTGGGGAGCTGTCTTCACCCTCCATCTTGTGCTAATGAAAACCCTAGGCATCCAAATGTGAGACAAACTTGAGGATGGCTATCAGAATAAATCCACAGCATTTGCAGAATCTCCTTTCGATATGTACCTCATTTGCACATGTATTTTATCATGTTGCTATGGTGTGCAATTACTGCTTCCTGTGAATGAAGCCTACGGCTCTTGATAGTATTCAAAATATGCATCCAGCCATTACTTTTCACTTGCAACCCTTGTTGTGTTGATCAACTGACCTAGCTGCAGCAGTTGTCTGGCAGTAGCCTCGCAGCAGACAGACTATTTTCCTGACTCTAATAAAGCACAGGCTTCACGTGAATAATGTTGTTTCTTTCACCAGTCCTGCATCCACAAACTGCATGCCGCCTTGAAAATAACTTCTATATTCCTAAAATCTGGCATGGAAAACTGACCTTGGATTAAAACTTCTTTCCTTTTGCCTTTCGAATGGGCCTCTCCTTCCCTTCTATTCTCTACATGCCTCCTCTCTCTGAGCAGAACCTACTCTGTTTACTTAATCTCTAGTATTGTTTTTCTGCACATTGCCCACAACTCATTTACATGATCACAATCCCTCCCTCCTCTGAAAGCAATACCCATGCAACCTAATAATACCTAATAATACTTGGCTAACCACTAACCCTCGTTCAGGAGCAGCGTGCTGCCGGGCTTGAGGGGTAGTAAGCGCTATATAGATGTAATTATTATCAGAAGTACACTTCTGTGATATCAATGAATACTCAACCGCAATTAAAGGTGTTCAGCAATGTTAGCATGAAATTACCACTTTGCCCGTTAGATGGCAGTGTTGCACAAAGTCAAATCCGCTTTATATGTAGACTCTAACTGGCATGCAGTGGTCTTATGTTTGGCCATTTCACATTTAAGGATTCAGTTATCAGAAGCCCTCAAACAAGTATTCAAAATTATATAAGTGGAACTAGAACCTGAAACTGTAGCTCATGAAAGTCGAAATGCTGTGCGCCTACGCAATCAAAATGTCTTGAAAAACGTCATAGCTATTTTTTTTAAGTTTGCGACACAGTGGCTTTTGAGATAGATCACGGAACTAACCGGCCTTAATGACTTCATTAACTAAACCACAAAACAAATTTAATATACTTCAGTTTCACTAGTGTGAATCGCTTAGTTGTTTGTAGTGGTGGGTGAGCCAGGCAATTTATGGGAAGAACCGAGTTAGAGTCCATATACTAGCAGAGTCCACAAAAAAACACCATGGGAACCATGAAAATAATTTTTTGTAACGAAAAGGACATTTTGTTAAAAATGTCGGCCATTTAGGCCGGTAGCCAAGGGTAGATGTTTAGGGGGGCATGGCCCCAAGGAATAACTACAGAAGGGCTTCGGTTCCAAATATTTGACATTGGTTTGGTTCCCCAGAAATATTTTGTAATTAGAGGCACAATATGTTGAAATTTTGAAGAATGCAGCATATTTTGCAGTTTTTCTAAAGTTTTACCATTATTCGACATTTACCACTATTAGTCATAACAAAGAGGAAATGGGACCCTTGTAAGTACAGTGAGCAAGAACACAGGGCACTGTTAATTAAATCTGTTTAAAAGGGTGTTTTCCACGCACTTATATCTGGTAAAATTGAACAAAACTAAAAAGTGCTTAAATGCAATTATGCGTGGGTCTGTGTACCCTCCCTAAAGACAAATGTAAATAAACAATTAGAATCCACTCCTTGATTTTTAGGTGTGTCCTCCACAGTGGGGAACACCTTTCTTGTTTTTAGGTCCCCTCACACAACAACAGGGTGTCAAAGTGACACCCCCGCACCCTTGCAGGATTCGGTATTTACCGATTCGGTAAATACCTAGGGCCAGATGTAGGAGCCCTAATACCGGTCGGTAACGGCCAAATTCGGCCGTTACCGATCGGTAATAGGGTTTCTAGATGTAGGGGGCCTATATTTTACCGATTCTGTAAAGTTAACGAATCGGTAAATTTACAGAATCGGTAAAATACCGAATCGGTATATTTACCGATTCGGAAAAACCATATGTAGGTGGCACTCCTAAGAGTGCCACAGGCCCTTAAAAATCGGTATTTGGGTGGTAAAATACCGAATTCAGGTGTGCATGCACATCTGTGCATGCACACCTGTGCACTGTGACACACAGACATGCCCTTAGGGCATGTCTGTGTGCCACATTGCACACAAGTCCAGAATTGGGGTGCTAGAGGGTGTCAAAGTGACACCCCCTGCACCCTTGCAGGATTCGGTATTTACAGATTCTGTAAATACCGAATCTGTATTACATATTGATTCCTATGGGCTCCAAGGCCCATAGGAATCAATGGGAAATACAGAATCGGTATTTACAGAATCTGTAAATACCGACTCTTACAGATTCGGTAATTTTTTACCTACATCTGCCTCCTTCCAATTTACCGACTTTTAAATACCGAATCGGTATGACTCGGTATTTAAAAGTCGGTAAATCGGATTTACCTACATCTTGCCCCAAATCGGTATTGCCCATTGATTCCTATGGGCTTCATGGCCCATAGGAATCAATGGGCAATACCGATTCGGTATTTACCGTTACGGTAAATACCGAATCCTACCGATTCGGTAATTCTCAATTTGGAATTTCCTACATCTCCCCCTTCATATTTACCGACTCTTAAATACCGAATCGGTAAAATTCGGTATTTAAGAGTCGGTAAATATGAATTACCTACATCTGGCCCCTACTGTTTTGGAACCCCCTCTGTCTGGCCTTACAGACTATATCGCTAGATGCGCCCCATTACATACACACAATTGTCCCTCATTCATTCTTATCTATACTCCACTTCTGGTATACATACCATAATATATTCAGACCATGTGGGAGCAGCGTGGTTATAAATGCACGGAAGAGTATGTCGCTCGATTTTACTTAACCCTGTGTCGCCCCCGTGGTCTCCATTATATTGCACACACACTGACACGATAGTGCTTGTTGTTTTGCTAGAAAGGCTCTCGTAAGTGCTAACAGAAAATCTTTCTCGTTGTGCTCTGAGTTGAGAGAAACGTGTACTAGTAGTAACACTGAGTTATGCAGCTGCCTCAAGCGCGCAGGGGCGAGGAAGACAATAACCTCAGAGACTTTTTGTGTACGTTCGAAGGTCTGTCTAGTAGTTCAGAGTCCCGCCGTTTAGGGCATTCTGCATGTAAGGGGATGCGCATTTCTTTCCAAATTGATTTTCGCCTTGCAGTTGAATTGTGGATAGAAAGAGAAGTGAATTCCCTATCTTTACCCCAGACATTTGAGTTACGTTTACCTTTTTCCTAAGTAATTTGCTACCACCTCTGCCTTTTCAAAAATGAGGATTTCTTGATGGCGAGATTAGGAGATATCAGGTACTTAAAAGATTACAGCTTGACAGTGCCATAATTATAAGGGGCTTCTCTTTCTAAGCGCTGTACTTTTGATGTCGAATATCTTGGTAATGCATGTGCTGTTGCCAAAACAAACCTGATTTGTAGTTAAAAAAAAAAGCAGCTGAGATCGACGTGTCTTTTTTCTCAATTAGTAAGAAGGCTTAATATTCGTGAAAAGAATGGTGTACAGACCATTGCTTGACAAGAAGCAACCTTATAATTATCCTTCTTTCCTTGTAATAAGAGTGTTAAAGGGATGTATACAAAAATGTGATGAACTGTAATTCGTTTTTGCTTATATGAATTGAGATTATGTAATTATGAAAGTATGTCTTTTTAACTGATAATTTCGTTTTAATACAGATTATTGTGGGAATGTAGAGAAATTGACTGTTTTTGTGATTGTAAAAAGAGAAGAAAATGGCACCAGGCACAGGTATGGAAAAAAAGGTCAGTTGTGAGGTGTAGTTAGGCACAGAGGCAATGGGATACAGGAGGGCATTATGAGTCAATACATGTGTGTAAGTAGGGATACATATAATAGCTGGGATGTGCCATAGACCCCCGCTAAAAACCAAAATGCAGAGTCTCTCTAGCCGTGATACAGTATTGTGCCGCAGAGTGGGTGACATCATGTTCAAGCGGCCTGTTTAAGTTGGTTTGGTCAAGGGCAAGTACTGTTTGCAGAGCGTTGCCTGCTGTCTGGCTCTGGTGCCTTGTCATCAGACCTCAGAGTGTTTGACACCTTCCTGCTTTCTCAAATTTGCTTGAAAATGCACCATTTGCCCACTAATTTCTCAAAATTGTTTTGGAGGGAAAAGAAACCCCCCCGAACACCCCATAGGTGGTTCAGGCTCTACCACAATTGTTTTACGCCTCACCACTTTCAAATGTCACCAGACGCCACTGGTTGTATTTTGTCAACTCTGACTTCAACAGGCAGAGGTTTGGGTTATTTTAGGCAGGACTGAGGATACATTGCTAACAGTCTCTCATATTATCTAAAAAAAAGAACGTTAGGAAGTATTGCTGATGTTCAGCACTTGCTAACCCTATGCCTTCTTGTTGCTGTCAAAGAATGTTGTTTAGATGGGACCATAGGCGTGCTTACTCCTATGCATATAGTCCGAGTGTTTGTGGTCTATGGTGTGTCTCCCTCTATTTGTATCCATGCATTAGTGCTTCAGCATCAGTGATCTTGTGTAATATTTAGTGCCTATATCTGTGCCTCTGTGTATGCATAGCTCTATTTCCTAACTGTGAAAACTACAGAGTCAATATAATTGTTTTAGTGTAAGTCTGTCTTTCAGTATATTGATATTAGTGTCCAAATGCTGCCAATATTCCCTCACCAGTGTTGGTTCCCTGATGTCCACATGTGTCCCTTTAACTACCTTTGTGTCCCTGTGTCAGTTTCCAAGTGTCACAATTCCAGTGCCAGTGCCACTCAATATCTGTGGCTGTGTCTCTGTAGCAGTGATGGACTGCCCTATTGCTGTGCAAGTCTTCCATTGTCAGTATTGATATCTTTGTCTCTTTGTCGATGTATCCCTGACAGTGTGCTTGTGCTGGTGTTCCAGTGTCTTGCTCCATGCAACAGTTTCTGTGTGTTAGTGCTCGAATGCCAATGACCAAGTGTCAGTACTTCCATGCTTGTTGTTCATGCCCTCTTTGCATGTAGTATCTCTGACTCGGTATTCCAATGCTGACACCCTTGTCTAAGTGCCTCAGCATTAGTGTTTGTACACTTATTAGTGCTACTGGATTATTATTGTCCCTATGACACTGGCACTGCTTATGTGTATGAGTCCCTTTATTTTTCTCCCATCATTCAAATCAAATCAGATGTTTGTTAAGCGTGACTACTCACCCGTAAGGGTCTCAAGGTGCTGGGGGTTTAGGGGGGGTTTGCAGGTTCCAGTCAATCAAGAAGGGGGTCTGTCGAAGAGCCAGGTTTTGAGGTTTCTTGCGAAGATGGGGAGCAATGTTATCTGTCTGAGGTGGAGCTGGAGGTCGTTCCAGGCACTGGCCGTGCGGACGAAGGAGCGGCCTCCTGATCTGGTCTTTCTGGTGTGGGGGACCACCGCATAGGAGAGCTGGGCTGATCGTAGGGTCCTGTGGGGTACGTGGAATTTGAGTCGGCTGTTCAGGTATGCTGGTCCAGTGTCGTGGAAGGCCTTGTGAGCATGGGTAAGCATCTTGAAGGTGACTCTAGCTTCGATGGGGAGCCAGTGGAGTGTGCGCAGGTGCTGGGAGATGTGGCAGTGGCTTGGCAGGTTAAGGACCAATCTTGCAGCCTGCATTTTGGATGTTCTGTAGCTTGCAGGTGAGGTTTTTGTTTATTCCGGCATAGAGTGTGTTGCCGTAGCCGAGCTTGCAGGTGGCCAGGGCATGAGTGAATGTCTTTCTGTGCTCGTGGGGGATCCATTTCAAAGTCTTATGTAGGAGGTGGAGGGTGTGGAAGCAGGAGGATGAGACAGAGTTGATCTGGTGGTCCATTTTGAGCTCTGAGTCCAGGATGATTCCCAGGTTGCGTGCATGGTCCGTGGGGGTGGGTGGGCTTCCGAGGGCAGGGGCCACCAGGTGTCGTTCCAGGCGTCTGGGTTTGGGCCCATGATGAGCACTTGCGTTTTGTTTGAGTTTAGTTGTAGGCAGCTGTTTTTCATCCATTTGGCGACGGCTTTCATGCCTTCTCGAAAGTTGTGTCTGGCGGTGTTGGGTTCGTTGGATAGGGAGAGGATGAGTTGGGTGTCGTCTGCATATGACACAATGTTGAGTCCGTAGGTTCTGACAATGGGGGCGAGTGGAGCCATGTAGACGTTGAAGAGCGTAGGGCTGAGGGAGGCCCCTGGGGGACACCGCAGGTGGTAGGTGTAGGGTCAGAGAGGAAAGGGGGGTCTGACCCGCTACGTTCTGCTGGAGAGGAAGGAGCGGATCCAGCCAAGGGCCTTGTCTTGGATCCCTACGTCATGGAGTCTACGTATTAGGGTGCTGTGAGAGACTGTGTCGATTGCCGCTGAGAGGTCGAGGAGGATGAGGTCTGCTGTTTCTCCTTTGTCCAGTAAGGTACGGATGTCGTCTGTTGCGGCAAGGAGGGCGGTTTCCATACTGTGTTTTGTTCTGAAGCCGGATTGGGAGGAGTCGAAGATGTTGTGCTCTTTGATGAATGTGGCTAGTTGGATGTTGATGGCTTTCTCAATGACTTTCGCTGGCAGCGGGAGCAGAGAGATGGGTCTGTAGTTTTTGAGGTTGTTTGGGTCCGCCGAGGGTTTCTACAGGAGGGGGTGGATCTCAGCATGTTTCCAGTCGTCAGGGAACGAGGCAGTTGCCAGGGAGCTGTTGATGGTGTGGCAGAGCATGGGTGCGATGGTGTCGGCCGCTCTGTTGAAAATGTGGTGGGGGCAAGGGTCCGTGGGGGCCCTGGAGTGGATTGACTTCATCGTCTTCAGTGTGTCTTCGGTGGTGAGGGCTGTCCAGTTGTCAATCGCTGGCTTCAGGGTGTCGGGGTTGTTTGTGAGGGTTCAGTGTGTTGGTTGCCTTCGTCGAAGTTTTCGTAGATGCTCTTGATTTTGTGGTGGAAAAAGGTGCTGAGTTTGTCGCAGAGGTCATGTGAGGGAGGGATGTCGGTGGACTCGCTGGTGGGTTGGGCGAACCCCTTGATGATATTGAAGAGTTCTTTGCTGTTGTGTGTATGAGTGGGGATTCTGTCTTCAATCGCTTTTTTCCTCGTTTTTCTGATTTAGTTGGTGGTGGGCATTAGAGGCGGCTCTGAAGTTATTGTGGGCTTCTGTGGATTTGGTGTTCCTCCAGGCCTTTTCGAGGCGGAGACAAGTGCATCTGGAATCTCGAAGTTCGGTGGTGAACCATCTAGCTTTCTTGGCGTGGGTGTTGTTGTTTTTCTGGAAGGGAGCTATGGTGTTAGCGCTGTCGGAGATACATCTGTGCAGGGTTCGGGCTGCGGTGTTGGCATCGTCGTTTTCTGCGATGGTTGGGGTGGAGTTGCTGATTGATGAGGTTAGCTGGTCCTCAGTGATTCTGGTCCAGTTTCTTCGTGGGAGCAGGTGCTGGTGTCTGTGGATGGTGGGGGTTCTGACAGTGAAGTGGACGCATCAATGGTCAGTCCATGGGATTTCGGTGGTGGGGCTGAAGGTGATGGAGTTTCCTGTTGTGAAGAGGGGGTCGAGGGTGTGTCCTGCTGAGTGCATGGGTTCGGTCACGATCTGGCGGTGTCCAATGTTGTGGAGGTTGTCCAGGAGGGATGGGGTGCTGGGGTCCAGTTGGTTGTCGAGGTGGAAGTAGAGGTCTCCCAGTAGGGTGTAGTTGGTGGACGCAATGGCATGCGGGAGATGATGTCCGTGATTGAGTTGGCGAAAAGTCTGCGAGGTCCAGGGGGTCAGTAGATGAGGGTTCCAAGGAGGGTGGAGGTTGGGCTGGCCAGCATCTTGAAGTGAATGTGATCCATCAGGTCTGTGGGCTCGTCGGGGAGTGGGCTCAGACAGAGGGTGGATTTGTGGACGATGGCGATTCCTCCTCCAGGGCGGGTGGGGCGGTCCTTCCTGGACATCTTGTATCCTTGGGGAATGGCAATGGCGATGTCCAGTCCCGAGGTGGTGTTGGTCCAGGTTTCGGTAAAGAATGCTACGGATTTCACTGGGTCAGTGGTCTTGGCGGTGCTGCAGGTGTCTAAACAAAATTGTCGTGTTGTTCCTAAGGAAGAGAAAAAAATGACAGTCTATGATGCAGATGATTTATGGCAGGGTAACCAGGCGGTAGCCCTGGGAATCCATTTTGTTGGATTTAATGCCCTCACACACCCTTTCAGGTGTCATGCTTCATCATTTGGGCCTGCTCTTCGTTGGGTCGGCGGTGCAATACCCAACGGGCAACACTTCATAGAGGGGCTCTTTGGCAGGGGATCTTTTTCCAACAGCCGTATGGATGAAGTGCGGGTGTGGGGCCAGAACAATAGGGTAGACGTGATGTTGTGAATTAAAATAAAGCTAGTGGTACCGGGAATACTTTATTCAGAAGGGCCACTGCTTTAGTTAAAAGCAATTATTCTAGAGGAGAGTGGTCCACCCGGTTCCAGCGGCGAAGGGTAGGTGCATACAGTGAAGCCCAGGCATTACCAAGTACTGACAATCACAACTAGAAGAAGGGTAATATAATATCAAGTTTCCCTTTACCCACCAATGTAGTAGTAGCCACATGAGCATACATACACCACACGCTAGGGCATTAGCGTAACAAGACTTACAACATTAGATACTTGCTAATAGTCAACTGGGTCCTGAAGAATCGCTAGACAAATTGCACAGTAGCGAGAAACATGTTGACCGGTCTATACAACAAGTTCTAGATGACAGTTGGAAACGTTCATTTTCCACCACTCTCCTCTAGAATAATTGCGACAATTTTGTTTAGACATATTATTTGGGCACGTCATGTCTGGACCTCCTACTCTTCTAGAGCAGCAATAGCCCATCACTCCTCTTTTTTGATACCAAAAAGGGGCTGCAGGTGTGCCAGCAGCGGTGACAGCTGAAGGGTCCGTGGGTGTTGGCTGGTGATGCTAGCTTGCAGATCCTGGGTTGAGAGCGTGGAGTGCTGCTGGGTCATAGCGTTGGCCGTGCAGAGATCCAGGGTTCCTGGCGCTGGTCGCAGTCGGGTCGCGGACAGGCGCAGATGGGCTTGCCTTTGGCGCCTCGGCATCGCGGCTGCGCAGCGGCCGTGCAGTGGCCGCCATTAAGTAGGGGTCGGGGAGGGCTGGACAGCTATGAGGCGAAAGCGGGGAGGGGAGCTGGATTGGGTCGGTCGCACTGGTCGTGCTGGGGGGAGGGGCCACGGGGGCAGCAACGGCGGGGAAAAACTGGATTAAAAAGGCAAAAGGAAAAAGGCAAAAAGAGAGAGAAAAGTGCAAATAAGGCAGCAAAAGTGCAAGAAAGACTGGAGGAAAGACACAGAGGACTCAGGAGAGTGAAAGGGTGAGATTGAAATGAGGGTAAAAAAATGAGTGAAAAACGTAGGAAAGACATAGGAGAGTGAAGGGGGGAGCTTGAAATGAGGGGGAAACGACAGAAAATGGGGGTTAAGACCCAGAAGGAGAGCGAAGGGGAGAGATAGAAGTGAGGGAAAAAACGAGTATAAAAGGAGAGAAAAAGCGGAGCAAGAGAATGGAGACAAAGGTCCACTGGACCACCGGGGATGAGGCGCAGGTGAAACCTGCGGGTGGAGGAGGGCCTCGAACACCAACACTCGAGAGTGCAGGGGCTCGGGGGAAGGCCTCACTTAATGGTGGAGCTGCGAGGGAGGGAGAGCAATTTTACTGACAATGAGTCAGTGGTCTTGCTCGCCTGCCCCAGCAGTGGCCACCATTAAGTAGGGGTCGGGGAGGGCTGGACAGATGGGAGGCAGGAGCGACGAGGGGAGCTGGATTGGGCCGGTCACACTGGTCGTGCTGGTGGAGAGGGGCCCCGGGGGCAGCAGCGGTGGGGAAAAACAGGCTAAAAAAGGCAAAAGGAAAAAGGCAAAAAGAGAGAGAGAAGTGCAAATAAGGCAGCAAAAGTGCAAGAAATAGTGGAGGAAAGACAGGGGAGGGAGAGCAATTTCACTGACAATGAGTCAGTGGTCTTGCTCCATTAGTGCTTCAGTGCCAATACCAGTGTCCCTATTTCCCTATCTACCCATGTATCAGTGACAGTGTGCTGGCACCAGTATCCCAGTGTCATTGTTCCCCTTTTAGTTTTTCTGTGCCATTACCCTTGTGACCATGTCAGTATATCAAAGTCAATATACCATATTAGTTTCAGTGTCTCTGTGTCAGTGTCCACTTTTCCTAGTGTCTGTCTGTACCCAAACAAGCATAAATATCTAAGTGTCTATATTCCAAAGTCCCTAAGACAATCTCCTGATGTTAATGCCCCATAGCATTGGACCAGCATGAATGTTTGTGCAAGTGTCTTTGTCCCTGTTAGAAATGGGTTTTCTGGTTGGCTAGGGTATACACCTAAGCCAGGCAGAATCCATCACTCTAGTCAGTATAAGGGGGTTACACGTCAAAAATAACCCCTGCTCACCCTCTTGGTAGCTTGGCACGAGCAGTCAGGCTTATCTCAGAGGCAGTGTATAAAGCATTTGGTTACCTGATTAAATATGGATGTAAAAAATATTGAATTCAAAAATATCTACTCCCTATACTTAAAAAGGTAAGTACAATAATATTGATACAAAAATATAAACATAAAAAATATAGATGTTAATTCCATTTACTAAATATTTTAACTAAATATAACAAATAAACTTAATTTAAAAAAAGTATAAAGACGCAAAAATGTGTACATATACATATATTTACTTAAACACATATCATTAACTATTATCTTTATTTAATTTATAAACTTTTTAAATTATATAAAAATAAAATATATACGTATTTCAATCATTTAAAATAGAAAAAACATTTTATAATTAATTAAGACATTAAACTATTACAAGAAAAATAAAACATACATCTCACAACACAGTAAATACAACAGTAGGGAAATGTTGGATAGCGGAGGGGTAAAAATTACTATTCCCACTCCAGTGATTGCAACAGTAGGGAAAGTGTTGGATAGCGGAGATAAAAAAATTAATATTCCTACTCCAGTGAGTGCAAAAGCAGGGAAAGTGTTGGATAGCGGAGGTGTCAAAATTAATATTCCCACTCCAGTAAATGCAAAAGCAAGGAAAGTGCTGGATGCCACACCAATAAAAAAAATACATCAACATTTGTATTACATTTTATTTCCATTATTAACATAATTAATATTGAAATTTCAAAACATAATTATTAAAAAATATAATAAACATTCATTAACTACACGATGTTTAACACTATAATATCCACAACACACAGCTAAAATGAATTACACAATTACAATTATTATTTACTAATTAATTAATGCAAATTATTTAACAAATAATTAATAATTCATCAATAAAAATAAATTACTTCCCACCCTTCCCACCATTTACACCTCTAAACACCAAAATTATACAATTATGAATAAACATACATTTTTAAATACATGTCATACAATTAAATTACTTCCCACCCTATTCCCCCATATACCCACAACCCGCTACAGAACTAAAAACGCAAAATTCAATTAAAAAAATAATATTAACTACTATAAATATTATATAAAATCTATATAATTAAATTACTTCCCACCCTATTCCCCTATAAACCCACAAACCGCTACGGAACTAAAAACGCAAAATTCCATAAAAAAATATTAACTACTAAAATTTTATTGAATATAATAAAAATACAAATAATTCTCAGACAAAATGCTAAAATACATAACATTAATAATAAATCAATATTTTAACAACTATATTTTTGTAAACAATATTTAACACTTTGATATTTTTGCAATCGATATACTAAACTAATAATCGATATTCTTGTCCACGAAATGTTTTCTATTGATATTTCTGACCCACGATATTTTTACCTCAATATTAATGTAGATCGATATTTCTACATCGATATTCTAGGTCTGTACCAAAGCATTTGCTTATAACAAACAGTAATACAGTGAACACACTACAAAAGGACACCACTCCAGTTCTGGAAAAATATCCAATATTTATGTGGAGTGCTTTGTGAGCGTGGGTGAGGAGCTTGAAGGAGATCCTCTTGTTGACAAGGAGCAAGTGCAAGCCTTTCAGGTGGGCTGTGATGTGGCTGTGGCGGGGGATGTCGAGGATGAGGCTTGCAGAGGTGTTCTGTATACATTGTAGTCATTTCTGGAGCTTTGCTGAGGTTCTTGCATAGAGGGCATTTCTGTAGTCCAGCCTGCTGCTGACGACGGCCTGGTTGACCTTCCTTCTCGTTTCGGTGGGGATCCATCTGTTGATCTTGCGGAGCATGCGGAGGGTGTTGAAGCAGGAGGAGGAGACGGTGTTACTTGCTTGGTTATGGACAGCGATGAGTCTAGGATGACTCCCAGGTTGCATGCGTGGTCTGTGGGCGTCGGTGCAGCTCCCAGTGCAGCCGGCCACCATCAGTCATCCCAGGCAGAGGGGGTGGATGCGATGATGAGGACCGCTGTCTTGTCAGAGTTCAGTTTCAGGTGGCTGTTCTTCATCCATTCGGTGATGGCCTTCATGCCTTTGTGGAGGTTGATTTTGGTGGTGGTGGGTCCTTGGTGAGGGAGAGCATGAGCTGAGTGTCGTTGGCGTATGATGTTGAGATTGTGCAATCGGACGATCTTGGCGAGCGATGCCATGTAGATATTGAAGAATGTGTGAGACTGAGGGACGATCCTTGGGGTACGCCGCAGATGATCTTGGTGTCTTTAGATCGGAATGGAGGGAGGCGGACATTCTGGGTACTGCCGGTGAGGAAGGAGGAGGTCCAGTTCTAGGCTTTGTCGCGGATCCCTGTGTTGTGGAGGCGTGTGCGTAGAGTGTGGTGGCAGACGGTGTCGAAGGTGGCCGAGACTTCCGGGAGGATGAGGGCCGCGGTTTCTCCGATGTCCAGCAGGGCTCTGATGACATCAATGGCAGCTATGAGGGCTGTTTCGGTGCTGTGGTTGTTGCGGAATCCGGATTGGGATGGGTCCAGAATGTTGTTCTCTTTGCGGAAGAAGGTCAGTTGCCTGTTGACAATTTTCTCAATAAAGTTCTTGAGGTCCTTGGGGTCTGCATTAGGTTTCTTGAGTAGGGCGCTGATCTCTGCGTGCTTCCAGCTCTCCAGGAAGGTGGCAGTCTCGAAGGAGTTATTTTTGACCTTGCGGAGATGGGGTCCGATGGTGGAGCTTGATTTGTTGAAGATGTGGTGCGGGCAGTGGTCTGATGGTGAACCGGAGTAGATGGTCTTCGTCGTTGACGTGGGTCCAGGAGAGCAGGGGGTCGGTGTGGCTGGGTCGCGGTGAGTCTGGGGTGTCTCTATCTGTTGGGAGGGCCTGGTTGTTAAAACTGTCATGGATGTCTGCGATCTTGCGATCGAAGAGTTTGGCTAGGGAGTCGCAGAGGTCTTGCAATGGCGGGATGTCTTTAGAGTTGGCACTGGGGTCGGAGATTTCCTTCACGATGTTGAAGAGCTCTTTGCTGTGTTGTGCATTGTTGTTGATGCGTTCGTTGAAGGAGGTCCTTTTGGTGGTTCGGATGAGTTGGTGGTGTCTGCGGATGGCGCTCTTGTAGCCTGCACTGCTGTCCGGCATCTGTTCGTGATGCCACTTCTTCTCAAGCCTGCGGCTGGCCTGCTTGGATGCCTGGAGTTTAGTGGTGAACCAGGTGGTGAACCAGGTGTCCGAGAATAAATATCCACGTCCCAATGTCACTGTTTCCGTGTTGGTATTGATGGTCCTCTTTCAGTACCCCTTTTCCCGTGCCCTAGTGTTAGTGTTGATTTGCCTGTCTCATTAGCTTACTGACAGTGCCCATTTGCTAGTCTCTCTGTGCCTATTTGTCATGGTAGCCACATCTATGTCTCCATGCCTTTGTTGGTTTTCTTTTAGCAGTGTGCTAGTGACAGTGTTGGAGGTTCATTGTAATCACCTCGAGCCATTCTTTGTGCCAGTGTGTCAGCATCCTTCTATCAGTGTAGGCATCACTGTGTCACAGTATAAGCCTTAGTGAGTCACTTGGTGGCATTGTATGCTTCTAGACTACCTATACCATTCTAGGTCCACTTTAAAGTACCAAGGAGATACAGATGTACGAGCAATTTGGTGACATAAAAGGTGGATCAGGGATGATAAAAGGTATTGGGAAGCCTACATTGAAAAACAATATCTGAAATAGCATTTTAAGAAGGAGGCCCTTTTAAAAAAAAGGGAGAATTGAAAAACCAAAACAAGCGTTTGATTAATATATGTCATAAAGTCATGCATGCAGCATTATGATTATCCCCACATCAGGCTAATTTTCCAAATAGCCATGCAGCAGCAGTTCCACAGATCATTTGAAAATGAAAGAAATAGTTTGAGGTTTGTTTCACAAAACTGGAGCATATGTCTGCCTTAGGTTGTCAATAGAAAGACAACTTCCCCTCCCCATATCCGTCACACAGAGAAACACACACACACAAAAACACTCACATTCCCCACCAGCATACACATCAGTGGACACACATGCAGACCCCCCCCCCCAAAATTATATATATATATATATATATATATATATATATATATATATATATATATATATATATGTGTATATATATATATGTGTATATATATATATATTCACTGAAAAAACTATAGGTTATAGACCATATATAGTTAGGAATTCGCATTTACAAAACCTTATTTTACTCACACAAAACCATTGAAATTCCATATATAGTTAGTTGCACTAACTATATATCGCGCACCTGCAATCCACTGCTGATGATGTCACATATTACATCATTCATGACATGGTCAGTGACATCACTGATGACATCACTGATGACATCTCAAATGACATCACTGATGACATCTCAAATGACATCACTGATGACATCTCATTTGACATTACTGATCACATCACTGATGATATCATTCATGTGATAATACGATGAACCTCTTCAGACTCTAATATAACCTTATATACAATCAGTGTAAACAGACACTCACAGACTATCACTCATCCATGGAGTTACTCACACACCTAGTCAGTCATGCAAAGAAACAATCACACCTCCATTTCCTCAACTATACAGTTATACAAACTTTACTTATTCAAACATATACTAACAAATATTTACTCTCTTATACAATCCCTGATATAAGTTCACAATGATCCATACAGCCACTCACACATTCACTGGCTCTTATGCACAGTTATTTATATATGTCAACTCTCACATGTACTGTGTTTTACATATGTACTTACTTTGACATGTAGCACTGAGATATCCATTCACTCACCAATACACTCATGCACACAGTCAACCGCCCATACAGCTGTTTCCACATGCACTTTTGAAACCATACATCTAGTGAATCAACTGCTCACACATCTATGCACAGAGTCATACACCTCCCAGCCACCCACACACACACTCAGTCTCCCATACAAAAACTTGGGCAACCAATCAATAACCCATATAGTTACTCATATAGCTACTTATCAACACATGCAACAGTTTACAGAACAACAGACATAATGATGCACAAATTAAGACAGTTTAGTCACTAACCCATGCACTCAGTGAGACACATTTAATCACTCACTCATACAGTCAGTCATGCACCTACTAAATCCTTCATCCAGACACTTATACATCCACTCATTCTTCAATATGTAAGACATATTTTAACTTTACAGAAACATACAGTCACTGGATGTTGTCATCAGTGATGTCATCAGTGATGTCATTTGAGATGTCATCAGTGATGTCATCAGTGATGTCACTGACCATGTCATGAATGATGTAATATGTGACATCATCAGCAGTGGATTGCAGGTGCGCGATATATAGTTAGTGCAACTAACTATATATGGAATTTCAATGGTTTTGTGTGAGTAAAATAAGGTTTTGTAAATGCGAATTCCTAACTATATATGGTCTATAACCTATGGTTTTTTCAGTGAATTTTCAAGGTTTTGTAAATGCTAATTCCTAACTATATATGGTCTAAAACCTATGGTTTTTTCAGTGAATTTTCAAGGTTTTGTAAATGCTAATTCCTAACTATATATGGTCTATAGCCTATGGTTTTTTCAGTGAATATATATATATACATACATATATAAACATATATCATCTGTATATCTATATAAATACAAACATAAATGCATGCATACATATACTTATATGCATACAGATGCATGTTATTTACATGAAAGTTGAAAAAACACTAATAAAAGCAAAGCTAAAAAGCCACCTCATTACAAACAGAATGGCTTTAACTTAAACGAGGGCGAGATCTATTGCATTTTCAATGCTTGTTTACTTTGGTTCCATCAAGAAGGCATTCAGATGTGTCACACATTTGCCATAAATTCTGATTGTTAGCACTCTAGTTGCACATTAGATCACTGTAGTAAAGCTACTGCTCACCAGGGACGTCTGCTGCTGGTATTCAAAGTGCATGTTTCAGTCTGCATGTCAGAATTTTTTTAATGAAATAGAAGAGGATTTGAGAAGTCACTCAAAATGATCCCTAATTTTTCTTTCTGAAGCACTAATCATACTTTCTATGGCAAAATTAACCCCCTCATGTTGTTCCTTTTTAAATTGAGTGTTTTCAGACTTACCACTTCATTCCAATCAAGATGGCTTCTGATGTGCCATACTTTTGTCATAAGTAAGACTGTTAGCGCTCTAGTTGTTCTTTAGAACACTCTGGGACATTCTGTCATTGGGCTATACTTGGGGTACATCTGGGTGATATTTGGGCTACATTTAGGCTCTTTTGTCTCTGGTGGCCATCTTGGGAGACTGTATGTCAGAATTGTTTAATGAAATTGAAGAGGGTTTGAGAAGTCACTCAAAATGTGCCCTAATTTTTCTTTCTGCAGCACTAATCATAATTCATATGGCAAAATATACCCCCTCATTTTGTTCCTTTTTAAATTAAATGTTTTAAGAGTTACCACTTTATTCCAATCAAGATGGCTTCAGGTGTGCCATACCTTTGTAATAAGTAGGACTGTTAGCGCTCTAGTTGTTCTTTAGAACACTCTGGGACATTCTGTCATTGGGCTATACTTGGGCTACATCTGGGTGATATTTGGGCTACATTTGGGCTCTTTTGTCTCTGGTGGCCATTTTGGGAGACTGCATGTCAGAATTTTTTAATGAAATAGAAGAGGATTTGAAAAGTCACTCAAAATGTGCCCTAATTTTTCTTTCTGCAGCACTAATAATACCTTCTATTGCATAATATACCCCCTCATTTTGTTCCTTTTTAAATGAAATGTTTTAAGAGTTACCACTTTATTCCCATCACGATGGCTCCAGGTGTGCTATACCTTTGTAATAAGTAGGACTGTTAGCGCTCTAGTTGTTCTTTAGAACACTCTGGGACATTCTGTCATTGGGCTATACTTGGGCTACATCTGGGTGATATTTGGGCTACATTTGGGCTCTTTTGTCTCTGGTGGCCATTTTGGGAGACTGCATGTCAGAATGTTTTAATGAAATAGAAAAGGATTTGAGAAGTCACTCAAAATGTGCCCTAATTTTTCATTCTGCAGCACTAATCATACTTTCTATGGCAAAATATACCCCCTCATGTTGTTTCTTTTTAAATTAAATGTTTTAAGAGTTACCACTTTATTCCAATCAAGATGGCTTCAGGTGTGCCATACCTTTGTAATAAGTAGGACTGTTAGCGCTCTAGTTGTTCTTTAGAACACTCTGGGACATTCTGTCATCGGGCTATACTTGGGCTACATCTGGGTGATATTTGGGCTACATTTGGGCTCTTTTGTCTCTGGTGGCCATTTTGGGAGACTGCATGTCAGAATGTTTTAATGAAATAGAAAAGGATTTGAGAAGTCACTCAAAATGTGCCCTAATTTTTCATTCTGCAGCACTAATCATACTTTCTATGGCAAAATATACCCCCTCATGTTGTTTCTTTTTAAATTAAATGTTTTAAGAGTTACCACTTTATTCCAATCAAGATGGCTTCAGGTGTGCCATACCTTTGTAATAAGTAGGACTGTTAGCGCTCTAGTTGTTCTTTAGAACACTCTGGGACATTCTGTCATCGGGCTATACTTGGGCTACATCTGGGTGATATTTGGGCTACATTTGGGCTCTTTTGTCTCTGGTGGCCATTTTGGGAGACTGCATGTCAGAATGTTTTAATGAAATAGAAAAGGATTTGAGAAGTCACTCAAAATGTGCCCTCATTTTTCATTCTGCAGCACTAATCATACTTTCTATGGCAAAATATACCCCCTCATGTTGTTTCTTTTTAAATTAAATGTTTTAAGAGTTACCACTTTATTCCAATCAAGATGGCTTCAGGTTTGCCATACCTTTGTAATAAGTAGGACTGTTAGCGCTCTAGTTGTTCTTTAGAACACTCTAGGAGGCTGCAGTAGAACACAAAGGAATCAACTGACAGTCTCTGTCCTTGTGATGTACATGTTTTACTGAGAATGTCAGACTTCATTTTCACATGACTGAGAAAGATAATGTGAATTTACAGAAAATATGCTTTCAGTTTAGCTTATAGATCCCCTTCCAAACCACTGTGGGAAAATCATGAGATATTAGTTTTCTTTCAAACAATATTCATGATATCACAGCAGAAGGTTTTTTCACATGGTAAAATCACCTTAGAACCCACCACAATTCCTAAAACGAGTATGGTACCATCAACAAATGATTTATAATGTAACTAAAGTCCTAAAACCCTCTATTAACTACAATTCTTTTTAATGAGGTGCTATCATGTATATTGGTCCCAAGATGGCTGCCAACACTTCTTGGATGAAGTGCTGACAGCCAATCAGATCAGATGTGTGGTTAGGCTCCGCCCAGATATATATATTTTTTTGAACCTAAATTACTCAAAATCCACTGGAGCACATATATTGAGACCTAGCAAAGGCACATCGGGCTAACAGTCCCTACAATTTTGCCAAGTTTCGTGCAAATCCATTCAGCCGTTCGAGCTAAAAGTGAGGCCAACCGCCCTATGGAAATTAACATGGGAAAAAAGCGTTTTGGGACCCCCCTTTTTTCTCGGCCCCCCCTTGATGAAACCCCCTCAAATTGTCAGGGGCTGCTCAGAAACAAAATGTTCCATTTTCCTGAAAATTTCAGCCAATTCCGTCCACAAACGCCAAAGTTATTAGACATAGAATTTTCAAAAATCCCATAGAGAAAAAATCCTAACTATATATACCTACTGGCGACCGCCAGTAGGTAATATATATATATATATATATATATATATATATATATATATATATATATATATATATATATATATACATATATATATATACATATATATATACTAGCTGCCCGTCCCGACGTTGTGCGGGACCAATTAGGCTTCAGGGCCCCCGCCCGCCCCGACATTGTCCGTGGGTCTCCCGGAGCCTTCCTCCATATATTGCAGTATTATACCTCTATGTTTACTTTGTACGCTTTTGTATCCTGCACACGTAACTTTTTCCTCATGTAATGCACCGTTTGGCTCACTTTTTTAATGCTCCGTTTGCTTCCTCTTGCTACCTGCACACGTCACTTTTTCCTCCTATACCTCTATGTTTATTTTCTACGCTTTTGTAACCTGCACACGTAACTTTTTCCTCCTGTAATGTACCGTTTGGCTCACTTTTTTAATGCTCCGTTTGCTTCCTCTTGCTACCTGCACACGTCACTTTTTCCTCCTATACCTCTAAGTTTACCTTCTATCCTTTTGTAACCTGCACACGTAACTTTTTCCTCCTGTAATGCACCGTTTGGCCCACTTTTGTAATGCTGCGTTTGCTTCCTCTTGCTCACGATTTTAATTTTTGCTTCATTTTTCCGCCGCTCACCACTCCTAAATAAATAAATAAATAACCTACCTCATCCGCCACTCACCGCTCCTCCCCGCCTGTCCGCCGCTCCTCACCGCCTGTCCGCCGCACCTCACCGCCTGTCTGCCTCTCCTCACCGCTCCTCACCGCTCCTCCCCGCACCATGTCCGCCGGTCCTCCTCGCTCTCCTGGATGCCGCTCCTCCCCACGCTCCTCACGTCGGGCATGCACGTCGCGGCCGGCGCTTCTTCCAAGGGACTACTTTTTTTTTCAGTAAATTTTTTAAATAACGTATATTTATTACGTTTATATAGCCTATGTCCATCTGCACACCCTGACGATTACAATGATGTATCGGGTGTGTGGATTGGCGCTGTGGTTCCCGAGTTTACCCGCCTCAAAGGTTCAAAGTTCTTTCTTTATAATAGTATATATATATATTGCAATGGCTCTGCAGCAGGAAGGCAGCACACGACAGCAAGTAGGTAGGTTAATTACCATTTAATTGCGATACGGGGGTCACTCGCTTTGTCGTGTGCCTTCCTGCTGCAGAGCCATTGTAATACAAATATTGGCACGACAGCTTCGTCGTGAGGGAGAGCACCACCTGGAAAAGAAGGAGGGAGCCGCTGGAGTGAGGGGCCGTTGTGGCAAGGACTAACCGCGTCAGAAGACGGCACAGCATGATGCAACACTAAGAAGGGTGCAATTACATTCCGGGGCACACTGGAGTGCTCAACGTCGCAGTGAATCTGCAATTATCACTGCGAACGTGGTTCAATTAAGTATTAGTATTGCGTAACCCACTGTGGGTAAGACTTCTATGTGTACTACAAGTCCCAGAGCTCACTACGAGCGATGACGCTACAAAGCGAGTGACGCTGCATCAATTTAAGACAGCTGATAATTGGGACTAAACGATCCTTAACAAACCGCATTACCATATTGCCCAAGACAAAGATGCAGACAGCATTGAAACGCGTTGGCGGACAGGAGCAAATGACGGATGTAAAATCACCCCTGTATCGCAATTAAATGGTAATTAACCTACCTACTTGCTGTCGTGTGCCTTCCTGCTGCAGAGCCATTGTAATACATATATATATAAAACAGACTTTGGCACTACCTTTACTTCTACTTAGGGCTGGTAGCTATCCATAATCTGTATTTCCTGCAGCTGCCATTGCTGCCCCCCCCAGCCCCAATGCAAGCACTGGCCTTGCTCGTCTCTATCCAGAACCCCTTAGTGCTGCCCTCTGAAAAATACTGAAAGTTGTATTTTCATTGAGTTCACTAATACCTGTAGCTCTGCACACTTGTAAAGACGTAAGAGCATATAGTTCTCTACCACAATAAGCTGTTGGAATTAGACCAAGGGTGGAGGATTCAAAGAGAAGAAGTCAGGTAGTTTCATCTCTTCAGACACAAACAAAGAGGTGCTGGAATGCGTAGGGGGTTAGAAACATATTCACCGCAGCACTACAAGAAACATCTCTCACTCATTTATTTTTTCATTATAATGCAAAAGAAGTTTGCTTCCTCTTTCATCCACTCAATTTCCAAGACTATTTTCCTCTTTTAACAGTTTTGAGCCCACGGTCATGGGATCACGGAAGACAAAAATCTGTCTCCCTTCTCAACCCCAGAGTTGGACTGTGATGGAAAATAGAGTCGAACATCAAAATAAACTTGGACCCATTAGGGAATTAGATAGCTAGAAAAATCTCACATTTGCAAATCAGAGCAACTGTGAGCTTACGCTGTATGACTGCTTTGGAGACTGCATGCATTTGTGCTTGCTGAAAGCAAAGGTTGTGGTAATATCACTGAAATCAACTGTGAAACAACTGCTTTCCAGACCATAAAACAGGCCACAAACTGCCCAAAATAGCCAACCCCCTGACCTTTCAGACCAATCCTTCTGCTACTGGTAGAGTTCCCGACAGACCAGACCTACCCTGCTCAGACCTCTTATAGCAGCAACAGGCCCTTTGGGCTGAGTGTGACTATTAACTCATTACATTAAAGCTGCTTCGAACACAAAGAATGGGTAAACTTTATTTTTCTGTATTAAACCATAAACGGATTCAAAATCTGACCTGACCTTCAACTTGATTCATGGCCAGTGTGTGGCATGATGCTGTAATCTCAATAGGTGCTGCAGACTGAAGAGAAATGCTGTTCTTGTTAGACTTGGTGACGTGGTGAAAAGTGCCCGGTAGAAATCTGCTTCATCCTACCACCCAGTGAGAGATCTTTACAATGTTGCTGCTTTCCCGGTCCAAAAGCCTCTGACCCTGGCAGTAGCAGTCAGTGGCGTCACTAGGTTTGGTGTCACCCAGTGCGGGTAACTCATGGTGTCACCCCCTCATGACTACCTATGGAAGGTAAGTTCTTTTCTTAGGCATTGGCTCCCCTTTCCTGTCGATACAGTGGCGAACCAGAGCACAAGCAGTTGTTGTTCGCAGCAATTGTGTTTTTTTCAGCAAATGTTTGATGCAAATGTTTCGCACACCATTAGTAAATAGTTTAGAGTCACCAGGGGTCCGTCATCCGGGGGCATCTCTCCACAAAAGACCTGAGTGACCCCCTGTCTTTGAACACAGGCTACATGTCCCAGCAGCCCCTCCCTCTGCCTTGGACTTGCGGGGGGGGCGAATCCCCTCTGCTCAGCACCATCAGCTCGAATTACCCCTCTGCATGGGCCGATCTTAGCTCGCAGATGCACATCTCTATGCTTCGGACCTGCAGATGTCAACGGTTTCCAGCTTCTAAGCCCTGGGTGGTCCGGGCCAACGGGCCACAGAGGTCTAGTTCCAGACCCCCACTAATGGCCCGACAGCCCCGGACGAGCCCTCCCTCCATCCAGGGTCTCTCACGGGCTATATTTTCAGGGTAGCACAAAGCATGCAAATATAATCGTATAGCAGGGGGTACATTATCAGTAAAATGGCGCCTCAAATGAATTGCGATTCAATTACAGGTGGCTAGAGCAATGACAGCACAGAACAGCCAGCATGGTCCACCAAACGAGAGAAGTAACCAACAATGTCATTAAAAAGCGCTTGTGTATGTCCCAGCCACTAATCGTACATAAAAGACAGCCCTTGAACTCACTCACAGGATGAAGAGTCTATAAGCCCAACCAAAACACTCACAAGTACTCGAAGGCACCAACAGCCAAAATTATGAAAAGCACCATAAACAAGATGAATAATGTGACATTTGCTGGTAAGGGAGAAGCAGGGCACATGCGCTTTCATGTACCCCAGACACGACCCACAAGAAGGAGGCATCACTGGGACCCTGTAAACCACCCACACTTAAAGTTCATCATTGCTCTCTCACCTGTATCACAATGACGTGTCCCCCTGTAGTGCCAGGGTGAGCCAGAGTCTGTGGTTCAAGAGGGCGGTCTCGCTGCCTGCCTCAGTGACTGTCGTAGTGCCAGACTGCCCTGTATTGCCAGCAGGCGCCTCGTGTTTCCGCTCCCCACACCTCATGCACGCACCTCTCTGGATACCCCTGCAAGCGCGAGCCCCGCGGGACCACCTTCTTTGCTGCACTGGTTATATGGATGAACTCTTACATCTCGGCCCCCTCCCACCCATCACAGCAGTCTTTTTTGACAGTGGGCGCCCTCCATTCTAGCACGCCCGGCCTCCCATAGGCCATTGTGCACTCCACTGCTCTGATACCAGCGGTGCCAAATCATAACAGACTCTTCTAACATTGGATGCTCTCCCCACATGAGAACCCTCACCACCATGTATCATAATGGGACTACAATCCCTCCCCCATCCCCCCCCCCCCCCACACACACACATACATACATTAGAGACCCACCATCAAAATACTTCTCTATCCCCTCATGGAATCTGTGATCGGAACAGCTACAAAACAAGGTATAAGCGCTAGGTGTCTCATCATTGTCACCTGAGCGCTATACAAATACCCCTGCGATGTTGCGCTCGTGATTCGTCCCTCCTTTCAGCCGCCTCTACAGACCTTTCTCTGCTTGCAACTACCGGCAATAAAACAAACTCTGGCATTTCTGAAATCTTTAACCCACTGATTTCCAACATCTGCGCACATTAGGAAATACGTGTTTTCCTCACATAAGGTTTGGTGACCGTGTAGTACAAGGCCCTGTCTGGGGTTCAGCTGCGTGTTACCATATCAGGTGTGCTTTGAGGCCCCACCGTGCAGTATAGTACCCTACCTGGGCTCCTGGAGCCGCCGTTCAGAAGACCTGCTCGGCACTTACTCACGTCCTGGTGCGGGTATTCACGGGACCTCCCCAGCACCTCTTAGTGTGGGCGCTCGGAGCCGGAGGGCATCACTGCACAGCAAAGAGGAGTGAATCCCGTTTCCAGGCAGGCTGGAGCGGACGCGGTCGGAGCGGAATTCACACCGAACAGCATATCCTATCTCGGGCAGCAGCCTACCCACGGGGCCCGCCACTTCTGACTGACCTAAGGTCACATCCCCCCACCACGGCGCCACAGAACCCGGCGCAACGACTCTGCTGAGGCGAGCAGGCCCCGCCCGAGTCTCCAGGCAGCAGAGGACATATTGTAAAATTGTAGCACGGCACCAAGAGATTTTTAACTGTTACTAAGCCAGCGCTGGCAAGTGAAGTCTGCCGGCCCGGGCACACGGACAGGTGTCAGATGTGCCAGAAATGCGTTAGCGTCACGCCCTAACTTGGCAGGCCTGCACGGTGTCACCCCATGGGATGGTGTCACCCGGTGCGGGCCGCACCCCCCGCACCCCCCTAGTGACGCCACTGGTAGCAGTGACTTTCCCTGCAGGTAGTTTCTTTCTCTCTCCTAAACCCTCAGCAAAAGCGAAAGTCATTTGTGCAAAAAGTGAGGCCTGTTTCCCGATTTTTATTAGAACTGCTGCCTTTGGGATGACGTCACAAGTCCCATAAGCACTGCAGAGCAAGCGTTCATTTTAAAAGCAATCTCTGAAATGTTGGCAGTTGCATTTTTGGGGGGCCAGTCATTTTTATTGGGGTGCCCGGCCCCTTCACGCCCCCGTGGCTAAGGCCCTGCGGTCATGCCGGTAGAAAACTGGCCAATCTAATTCATTTTTTTCATTTCAAAAATCTTTATTTCGATCACAGATCATAAAAGATGCAGAACAATATGTACAATTAAAAACTTATTAAACATAGTGTGATCCAAGTTTAAGAAAATTAGTTTAAATATTGGGTAAGACAGTGGGAAGAACCACTGGTGGTGTCCATTATACCAGTCTTTTCATCATTCGGCTTCGGGTGAACCACAATGAAGTTAAAAATTTTGAGAGTGCAAAAACTACAGGAGGAGAGAGGTCTGATTTTAAGACTCTATAAGCGGTTTGGTAAGATCTAAATCCCAAGTTCCTGAGCATCGGAACTAACCAATATTTCCTGCTCCGCTCGTAGCCCTTGCAGAAGAAGACCGCGTGCATGTCGTCCTCCTTCGGGTGTGCACACATTGGGCAAGATGATACGGTGGAGCACGATGTCCAGGACGCTGTAAACGAAGCAAGAGGAAGGCATCCATAGCGCCATTGTAGAAACAATTTCCTTGTTAGTGCAGGGGAAATCTCATCTATAGTTTTTTCGAGGGAATAGGTGTCTTTCATTTTCAGGAATAAGCTTGTCAGGGACCCCTCTCGAGTGTCATTAGAGGCTCTAGTGAGCATCATGGCATAGTAGGCACTCGCGAGTACCTTTTTTGTGATCTTGGTACATGAATTAGAAGGATCTGTCCATAGTTCCGGGAAACCCATTTCCTCGAACCTTCCCTTGACGTAAGTCAGCCAAGGAATCCTCTTTATGTTCCGTAGTTCCAGGAATTCCTGTAGTTCCTCTCTATAAGTTACGAGGTCTGGGCTACACCACAAACGCCTCCAGAATTTTAGGGGTTTGAGTCCTAACTCCTCTGTTATGGGTTTAATTCCCAGGTCTAATCTAAGTGGTAGTAACGGGGTGCTCTGGGGGAGGGCAGCTACCTGTCTCAAAAATTTATTCTCAGTGAACTGTAGCTTGGAATGCTGGGTGTAACCCCACAACTCACCCCCATATGTAACCCCTGCCCTGGCTTGTGTTTTATATATATGAATAATTGGGGTAAGTGGTCGATAACTTGATTTATTTGCCAGGCGTAAAGTGCCACCCGCCAACTGTGCCAGTTTGATGGTCACTTTGGCCTGGTGCGACGTCCAAGTTAAGTGTTCGTTTATAGTAATCCCCAGGTATTCGATATTATGCACCCGTTCTAATTGAACCATGCCTAGCTTGGGAGGGGCTCTATTTCGGGAGTTGGGATTTAGAATCATGAATTTTGTTTTTTGGGGATTAACTTCCAGTCCCCGGTCAGAGCAAAAGTCTAGGAAGCCATCCAAAATGCGTTGGATCCCCATCGGGGATTTAGACAGCAACAGGGTGTCGTCTGCAAACATAATTGCAGGCACCCTGTTGCCAGTCAACTTTGGGGCGTCAGAATTGGCAATCCTGTTTAGGTGGGCTACAACCCCGTTCACAAAGATACAAAACAGGGTGGGTGCGAGCACACAACCCTGTCTTACACCTCTGCGAACGGGGAACCTTTCGGTTAGTTTGCCACATTTGCCACACCTAACGCGGGCGTAGTTGTTACAATGAAGTCTCATCAGGATTGCCAAGATATCTGCGGGGACGTTCAACTCTTCCATGACTCTCCACAACCTTGCTCTAGGCACCAAATCGAAGGCGGCGCGTAGGTCTACAAAGATGGTGTAAAGACTGCCGCCCTCGATTACCGCTGTTCTCCAATAGAGCAGGTGTAGCCTGAATATTTGATCTGTGGTGGATACACCCTCCCGGAATCCTGCCTGGTATGGGGACAGGATGTCCATTTCTTGAATCCACGCTTGCAAACGATTTAAGATCAGTCTGCCAAAAAGTTTTTGGGATATGTCAATCAGACTGATAGGTCGATAGTTGGATGGGAGCAGAGGGGATCCCTTTTTATAAATTGGGACTACCTCTGCTCCCCTCCAAGTATCGGGCACAGTCATTCCCCCCTGGATGGCATTAAATATTAGTGTGAGGTACGGTGCCCAGATCCCTGGTTCCTGTTTAAACAGGTCCCCCGGGACCCCATCCAATTCCGGGGCTTTTCCAGCAGCTAGACCTTTAATGGCCTCCCTCACCTCTTTTTCAGTGAATACGGCCCCTGAAAAGGTGGATGTAATTAAAAGTCCCTCACTTCTAAGATCCCCATCTCCCTCTGCATACAGCGCTTCAAAGTGGGCCTGCCATACTGAGGGGGCTATGTTGGGCTCTATTGCTGAAGATAACTCAACCGTGCCATTCGCTACTACACGCCAAAATTTACGTGAGTCTCTAGTTGACAGTGCTTTGGCGAGGTTCTCCCAATAGTCGTAGTCCCATTCCGCCCTAGCATTCACTAAAAGGGATTTATATTTATTTCTCCTGTCATGGATTTCTTCCCTGCTAAGGCGTCCCTTAATGGCAGATAGCAAATGAGCCTTGGCCTTCCTACACGTGGCATTATACCAAGAGGTCTTTGGCTTGTAGCCCTTCCTTTTCATAGAGGTTGTGAACAAGTCTTGTTCAAGGGAGTCAATGATGTTTTTGTGGATTAGTGCTAGCTCTCCTCTGGTGTCTTCATCTTGGTCTTTAGTGCCTAGGTGGAAGGCACTCTCCAATAATGGGATTAACCTTTCATAAAGGCAGGGTATTTTATCCGTGCTGCTAGCCAGCTTCTCCCACTTGACTTTCCTACGATTATTTTCAAGTAGGAGGCCCGACTTGTCATTGCCAGATCCCTGTGATGTGTCCTCGTTCCCGGGAAGGGAGTAAGTCAGTTCCAGGGAGTTGTGGTCACTATCCGATCTTGGGCACACTTTAAAGTCAACTATTGCTGGCCACATAAAAGTTTTGGCCATGATATAATCAAGTCTGGATTCACTACCAGGTTTGTTGTAAGTAGGGTTACTTGGTATATCCGAATTACAACGGCCATTACATGCCCTAAAACCAAGATTAAGAGTAAGGGCATTCATTTGTAGGGCTAGGGGGGTCCAAGCCCTTGGGGGTGGTGCCGCCGTCTCGGGTATGAGCCAGCAGGAATCTTCATCTAGGGAAGGACCATCACGTAAACCGGGCAGAGGTTCATAGTGGGAGTTAAAATCGCCCCCAACCAGACAGGCGAGATCACACGGAATGCCCTCTAAGAACCTAGCTAACTCGTCTACAGTGGGCGACTCTTTGTGCATTTGGGTCGGCCTAGAGTAGATATTAATGACTAGTAGCTTCGATGAGTCAGGCCATTCTAGTAAGACAGCCAGCAGATCGTCGGAAGCGGTCTCCAAGTTGGAGGCTTGGCAGCCTAGATCCGTTGCTACCCCTATCATTAATCCCCCAGATGGTCTCCCCTTTCCCCCCCACTTGGCTATTTTGGAGAAAGAGGCAAAGCCAGGTAAATCTATTGTTTCTCGCGCCCAGGTTTCTTGTAGGAGTATTAAGTTTTTGGATCTAATATAGGAGCCCCACTCTAAGCAGTCTAATTTACTAGAGAGCCCTGCCACATTCCACGAAATTACTGTTATGTGTAATGATTGGACGCGTGGCGGGCTCACAACGATATCGATGGGCTCGGGGTGGGCCCTTTGGTTTGGGGAGGGATGGGTCATACCCAATGGACTAATAGCAGTGGGTAAGGAAGGGTTCGTCATGCCTGAAGTCTGGATCGGTTCACCTGAGCTTGCTGTCGATGAATCCGCCAGTATAGATGTATTCATGTCAAATATGGGAACTGTAAGTGTATTGATGACAGTTGGGGAGGTTGCGGGGGCAACATTCCCCTTTCCAGCCACCTGTCAATCTACCATATCTAAATTACTATATCGATTTTGTGTTGGTAGATAGGCAGGGTAGTGAGTTCTATATGGCCCGGGAATTCCCCTCCTATAGCCACCACCCCCCTCCTCCTCCTAGTGACGGTTTCCCACCCAGCCTCATCCCCGTAACCAGGGAAGTACTCAGTTGGTCTTCCCCTGTGTGAAGGGTAATTGTTGGTCTCTCTGGGGCGAGTTTCCCAACCCTCCAGTAACTCTTGGTGGTGTCCCCACCTGTGATCCTCTGAGTTATATAAAATGGAGGGGTAGAAAAATGAGAGGGGAAGTGTTTGGATGGTGTTACCAAAGTCCTCATCAGCAGCACTGGAGCAGATATATGCAGCTGTGTTGGGGTCTCTAAAGGAGACCAGAATACAGTCTCCTCTGATGGATTTCCTAGTATGCCCCACCCATGCTACTCTCTTGGTCGTAGAAATATCACTCGCTGTTCCTCTCGGAAGTGGTCTGTTTACCGAGAGCCAGTTTATCACTTTGTTCTTGAGTGAAGTGGATGATTCAAATGTGGGGGGGTCGAGTTCAGGGACCCCAACCAAAACTACGGTGTAAGGGGCGGCTTCTGGTGGGAGGTTTACAAACTGTAATTTTCGTTTGGTATGTGGTTTCTCTCCCTCGAGTGGGGGGTCGTGCTTAGTTTTTGTCAATGGCGTAGGATTTGATTTTGATGAAGGGGCAGGTTTAGGAGTGGCAGTATTTGGTTGCTGTGTGGGTGTCGGGGCCTTGTATGCAACTGTGGGTTGTGGTGCATGGATTTTTGCAGGTTGTGTGGATTTAGGTTTTGAGTCTGATGGTTTATTGTTTGTTACAGCCTGTAGGTTATTGCCTTTAACAGGTTTGGAGCCTGTACCCTCCTTTGATATTTTGGTCCCACTATTGTCAGTTTTCCTGGCATCGGCAAGTTGCACAGTTGCCTTTTCAATACTCACTAATCTTGCTTCTATCTTAATCAGTCTCGCCTCAAGGGGACTTAATAGAGACCTGAGCAGTGAACCTACATCCTCCAAAGTGATGTCATCTGAGGAGGTGTCTAATTGGACATTGTCAGTAGATTGTGGAAGTGGGGTTAATTTGGGTGGTCTGGAAGTGGTTAACGTTCCCGATCTTTCCACCGTGGGAGCAAGGGCGGTTAGTTTCCTCCCCTTACCTCTAGCTTGTTTGGATTTGGGAGTTTTGGACCTAGGTTCTTCTAAGTTTTGTGGCCCTTGCTTCTTTTTTGGAATGGCCCCCTCTCTGGCTCCCTTATTGTTGTCGCTATTGGGTTCTGCAGTTAGAGCTGTCTCTGTGTTCTGCGATGGTATAGGCTGGGTGTTTTGGGTGGTGGGTAAAACCATAAGGCTCATGTCCTCTAGATCACTTGGAACATCAATAGTGAGTTCTGGACTGGTTGTTAGGGTGTCCGTGAGGTGGCATGGTACCTGATCAGAGCTATGCGTGATAGGCCTACCCGAACTATTTTCTGGGGTTCTGGCTAGTGCCATGGGTCCCATAGATGATCTCCTTACCCAATCTATTTCTTGTGATATTCTTCGCTCCAGGACCTGGATCTCCTCAATCAGGAGTGAGCCAGCCTTGGCAAAGTAGGTGTCAATGGGGCCTTTAACCGCTCCGGCTGCAGCAAGGGAAGATGTTTTACTTCTTGTTTCCTGTGTACACATTTCACAAGGTGTCAGTAGTCTTGGTGGGGCAGGCAAAGAGAAGGGGCCCGGACCGGGCTCTCCCGTACTCGAACGGCCTCAAACGGCCCGCTCTTTGCCCGGTCTTCGCCCCGTGCTCCGACCCGCGCGCGTCCCGCGTCGCGGTTGGGCTGGGGCGGATTAAGTACACAAAGGCAGGGGGCGTGGCCGCCGGGGGAAGAGGCACCAGCTGTGTCAGCTGAGGCTGCTGGTCCTCGCAGTCCTCCGGTCGGCTCCACGCGCAATCAAACGCTCAATGCCACAACCTGGGAGCGCGTTGGTTCTTCACCGACTGTGAAGCCGCTCACACCAGCAAGGCACGGAGGATATGCAAATGAGCGGCACACGCGAAGCAGGTGTCGCGAAAGGTAGCGCTGTTCAAGGATTCAAATTACTGCAGGAGTCTATCACTCTCCGTGAAGGGCAACAATCCCCAGAGGCACCCACTCGATCAGTGGACTCAGGCGGTCTTATCCCGAAAGGCAGGGGGCGTGGCCGCCGGGGGAAGAGGCACCAGCTGTGTCAGCTGAGGCTGCTGGTCCTCGCAGTCCTCCGGTCGGCTCCACGCGAAATCAAACGCTCAATGCCACAACCTGGGAGCGCGTTGGTTCTTCACCGACTGTGAAGCCGCTCACACCAGCAAGGCACGGAGGATATGCAAATGAGCGGCACCCGCGAAGCGGGTGTCGCGAAAGGTAGCGCTGTTCAAGGATTCAAATTACTGCAGGAGTCTATCACTCCCCGTGAAGGGCAACAATCCCCAGAGGCACCCACTCGATCAGTGGACTCAGGCGGTCTTATCCCGAAAGGCAGGGGGCGTGGCCGCCGGGGGAAGAGGCACCAGCTGTGTCAGCTGAGGCTGCTGGTCCTCGCAGTCCTCCGGTCGGCTCCACGCGCAATCAAACGCTCAATGCCACAACCTGGGAGCGCGTTGGTTCTTCACCGACTGTGAAGCCGCTCACACCAGCAAGGCACGGAGGATATGCAAATGAGCGGCACCCGCGAAGCGGGTGTCGCGAAAGGTAGCGCTGTTCAAGGATTCAAATTACTGCAGGAGTCTATCACTCTCCGTGAAGGGCAACAATCCCCAGAGGCACCCACTCGATCAGTGGACTCAGGCGGTCTTATCCCGAAAGGCAGGGGGCGTGGCCGCCGGGGGAAGAGGCACCAGCTGTGTCAGCTGAGGCTGCTGGTCCTCGCAGTCCTCCGGTCGGCTCCACATGCAATCAAACGCTCAATGCCACAACCTGGGAGCGCGTTGGTTCTTCACCGACTGTGAAGCCGCTCACACCAGCAAGGCACGGAGGATATGCAAATGAGCGGCACCCGCGAAGCGGGTGTCGCGAAAGGTAGCGCTGTTCAAGGATTCAAATTACTGCAGGAGTCTATCACTCTCCGTGAAGGGCAACAATCCCCAGAGGCACCCACTCGATCAGTGGACTCAGGCGGTCTTATCCCGAAAGGCAGGGGGCGTGGCCGCCGGGGGAAGAGGCACCAGCTGTGTCAGCTGAGGCTGCTGGTCCTCGCAGTCCTCCGGTCGGCTCCACGCGCAATCAAACGCTCAATGCCACAACCTGGGAGCGCGTTGGTTCTTCACCGCCTGTGAAGCCGCTCACACCAGCAAGGCACGGAGGATATGCAAATGAACGGCACCCGCGAAGCGGGTGTCGCGAAAGGTAGCGCTGTTCAAGGATTCAAATTACTGCAGGAGTCTATCACTCTCCGTGAAGGGCAACAATCCCCAGAGGCACCCCAATCTAATTGCTTTTTGCTCTTTATTACTTCCCATAATCTCCCCCCTTTTCTCTCCCCCTCCCTTCCTTCTACCTCTTCCCCTCGCCCCCTGACGGCCACTCAGCTTTAATTTAGCAGTATCTGCATAACAAGCATTGGCAAAGCCAAAAGGTCTCGCCTATGCAAGAGCTATTAGCTTTGCCAACAGGATTTAGCCGTGTTGTACACCAAAGACTGCTGTTCAGCATGAGTAAAAGTTAGTGGGGTAAAAGGAGAGTGGCGTGGAGTTAAGTGTTGTAAAGTGGAGTGGCGTCCAGGATTATGCAGTGCCATTGAGAGCCATGGAGAGGCATAGAGCGGCGTAAAGTAGAGCTGAATGGCGTGAAGTGGAGTGGCATAGAGTGTTTTAGAGTGTTGTGGAGCGTCGTGGAGAGAGTAGAGTGTGGGAGAGTGGAATAGAGTGTTGTAGAGTTGAGTGACGTAGAGTGAAGTAGGTTGTCATAGAGTGGAGTGGAATATAGTGGAGTACTGTGAAGTGTTGCAGAGTAGAGTGCAGTGGCATGTAGTGGTGCAGAGAGTAGTGCGGTAAAGTGGAGTATGCATAGTGTGGTTCCGCATTGCCGCTCCAGACAGCACCTCTTCAATTGAAATGGCCATTATATTTACACAGACATACAGTTTACTGATAAAAGTATACAGCGCACAAACAATAATGTGTGGAAATCTATGAGTGTGTTGTGATTGCGTTAAAATATTTTTTTCTGCCACACTTTACTATTACTAAAATGTGTGCTTAATGTGTGCTTGCTAATTCTGATATATTCTGAAATATCTGCAGTTCATTTACAGGCAGGTATTTAAATGTTGTGCATTAGAAAAACCCATAACAACATATAGCCTTCCTCTAGAACACTCCTAGTAGCCAGCATGATTGTCTCATGAATCCTCTCACTTTGAAGTCAGAGAAGGAAAAGTGAACACCAAGCTCCCATGGAAGACAGCGTCCGACATTTGACCTCTGTCTTTGAATGCACAGTAAATGTGACAAGATAAGAACAACATCTAAAGGCCTGTTTATGGAAAACAAGCGCTCTTAGGTAGGATATAGTAAATAAGGTATGGGCCACAGAAGGCATGAACTCACGCCGGATAGCCTATAACAAATAAAGGCAGCAAATACAAAGCAAACAAATGTAAGTTACAAACCCCAAAGCCAATGGTTTAACGATGAGTGGAATGCATTCCCAGGGAGGATTTACGAAAGTACCCAATATGTTTAGGAATGAACTCAAGCGGAACAGCCTAAAACAAATAAAGCCAGCAAAAAGAAAGCAAGAAAATTTGAGTTACAAACCACAAAGCCAATGGTTAGCAATGTGTGGAAAGCATTGCCAGAGAATCTTTCCGAATGTCCCCAAGAAGTCGTTAGTAAATCAGACAGCTGAGCTGTATGGTAGGCTTCAACCTGTAAATGAGTAAAGAGTAGTGTTTTAATAGCATCAATAGCACTTGTAAATCAGAAGTCTTTGAACCGAAACTACCTATTTTCAGCCTGTCCTAGAGTCCATCATGAAATGGTTCAGTTATGGCAAGAGTTCTATTGTAGGGAAAAGTTGTGCTGTACATGAAAGAAGGAATCCTTTTTGTATGGCACAGATGGCATGAAAAGAAATAAAGCTTTTGTTTGTTTTAACGCTCTTTATTGGCATTTTACATGTGAGAACAGTATCAAGTACATTAGAAATATGGTCTTCTACAATTATCTACTGTGACAGGATTTGGGATGAATTCAACAATATTGCAATAATGTCAGTGTCCTTTTAACATCAACTCCCCCCCCCCCCCCTCCCACCAGCCCTTCTTGTCTGAGCGTCCAATAACTGTGCACATGCATGTGATTCCATTAACCATCTATCAGAAGTGGCACACTATAATCCATCTATCCCATTTCTAGCTCCAGGGTTTGTAGCAAATCTCTCACGACCTCTACCTCTCCCCCCAAGCGATCCTTCAAATCTGCAATCATTTCGGACCATGCTGGTGCATCCTCTTCAAGTCTATCATCTCTCCTAATGTATTTCATCCGGACCAGTTCAGCTGTTGCCTACTCTTTCAAATCTCTCATCCACCTACTTAAAGGAGATGGAGTCGAGCTAAGCCATGAGATTGCTGTTCTCCTCTTTGCAATCACCAACCCCAGGATCACAAACTTTCTACTCAGATTACCCGGAGAGGGTAGTAGATTCAAGAGAGCAGATCGGATCTTCCTAGGGACTGACCATCTGGTCGCCGCTTGGATAATATTCAACACTCCCTCCAAAAATGCACTCAGCCTCCTGCACTCCCATATCATATGCACAAAGCGGGCTGTTGTCTCTCCACATCTAGGGCAAGCGTCCGATCTCTCATGGTAAATTGTACTTAGTCTATATGGGATTAGATATACTTGGTGCACTACATTATATTGAATTAACTTAAAACGGGCATTGGAGCTCACCTCCCGAACTCCTTCGTGTACAATTGCCCAGCCCTGTTCTAGTATGGTTTCTCTGATGCCTCCTCCCACTTTGCCTGAACCGGGAGGGCAATGACTGGGCTATCATCTCGATGGGCCCTACAAATATAGGATATCAAATGCCTCCCACCTGCTATTGATATTAGGGTTGCAAGAACAGCTGTGCGTGGGGGTTCCTCTGTGAATGAAGTCCAGATCTCCCTAGCTATTGCCGCTATACTATTATATTGTAGGAATTGACATGCTCCCAGCGCGAAAGCAGTCACATCCTCCTCTTGGGTTATAAAGTTCATGTTTGTATACAAGTCTCCCATTGTAAGACATCCCCGTCCTTCCATCGCTGACTAGACATGGACTCTGCTATTTTCCTAAATGGCCTAATGGCCCACAATGGCATGTCGAGGGAGTAAGGTGCTCTCCGAATCACCCCCTTAGCTGCATTCTCCCTGACTTTCGCCACATATCTAATCAGGTAGGGATAATCGTTCGCTATCGCTGACCCCATAATGAGTACCTCAGGTAGAGTACTACCGTCATAGGTGCCTGCAAAAAAGGGCCTTCTCCCAGTTCCTACCCTCTTCCAGCCAGTGGACCGCATGTTGTATTTGGGCCTCTATGTAATATAGGGTTATATAGGGCAGCTCAACCCCCGTCCACCCACTTCAGTTGGAGGGTATGCAGTTTAACTCATTTCCATTTGCTCCACCATAACAAGTCCACCAGTAAACTATCTAATGTAGAAAGGTAGGATTTGGGGATTTCATGGAGAGTGTTGCAGAGTGTAGAGACAGTGAGGTAGAATTATAATTTTTATAATAGCCACTTTACGCATTAGGGAGAGAGGCAGGGATTTCCAGAATCCCACCAAAACTCGCACCCCAGCAATTATCCTCCCTATATTATGTTCTAAAAATGACAAGGAGGTATGCCACAGTTGAATACCCAGGTATCTCATACCCCCTTTTTTGTGTAGACCCACATCAGGTTGTAAAGCAATTATGCCCTGTGACATTTTCCCGATAGGAACTATCAAAGATTTGCCAGAGTTAGTGCGTAGTCCGGCGAACTCACCAAATTTCCTTTGTTCATGTAAGAGGAATGGCACTACTCTAGGTGGGCGCCTTAGATACACCAACACATCGTCCACGTACAAAGAAATGATGTACAGTATCGCCCAAAGGGATTCCATGGTCCACCATAGTTTTTCTGAGTGTTGCCGCTAGTGGCTCCAATTGAACCCAGCAGAGAAAATCCTGTTGCATCCCCATCTTTTGAAGGGCTGCCCAAATATATTTTCACTCTACCGAGTCGAAGTCTTGCTTAATATCTAACGTAGCTTGGGCGAAATCTTCAGCTTGTACTATCGGAGCATGCCAGACATATGCAAGTCTTCTTAAGTATTGCTGATGTTTCTCCTAGGTATAAACCCTGCCTGGTCTGGGTGGATTAAGTGGGGCATGGAAGGGAGAAAACTAGTCACAAGAATCCGACTCAGGATCTTGACATCTAGATTCAAGAGATAGATTGGTCTGTAGGAACCTGGTAGTAAAGGGTGCTTATTCGGTTCAAGATTATGGATGCCAGCGCCTCTTGCATTTATCTCAGGGGAGGGATCGTCTCTCATGTGCTTCTGTATATACTTCCAGTAGCTTATCAACCAGGAGCGGTGCAAACCGCTGGTAAAACTCAGCTGAAAGGCCATCACTACCCGGACATTAGGCAGTTTTAAGATAACTAATAGCATTTAGTAGTTCTTCCCTGGTTATGGGAGCCACAAAGGCCTCTGCTTCCTCGGGCTCTATCTGTGCGGTAGCTCAGTGTGATTAAGGTATTCCTGTATTAGTTCTGGGGGGTATATCTAACTTGGTTTGGCAGGCGGTAGCCAGATAGTGTTCTAAAGTGTCAACAATTTCTCGCTGTGTACCGACCAACTCCCCGGTTATGTCCTGTGGTTGCAAGATAGGGGATGGGGAAGATTCAGATTTTATCAATCTCGCTAGAAGGGCCCCAGACTTATCTCCTTCCATGTGAAGGCGTTGTTGAACATTGTATATTTATGTTTTTCCAACCTACACCAGGAGGCCATAAGTTCTACTCGTGCCTTTCCCCACTCTTCCAACGCATTTAGATCCTCATGCAGGGCCGCCTCTAGTTGACCTAATTTCTGCTCTTGTGCCTGAATATCCTGTTCTAGTTGTTGTCTAACCTCATATGTTGTCTTAATGGCTACGCCTCGGATAACAACATTAATGGCCAACCACTCTTTTGCTCTCGTAGATGCAGTTCCCTAGTTTTCAGCAAAATAATGTGTGAGGGCGTCCTGGAGGGTATCTACGTAAGGGGGGTCTTGTAGTGCCTCTGCACTGAGGGACCATAGTGGTATTGCTGGTCGCCCCCTACCCGCCTTAAGATTAAGCAGTAGCAGAGAGTGATCCTACAAATATCTAGGTAGATATGAAATCGAGTCCACCCCCGGTGTTAAACCTGAGGAGAAACAGCAATAGTGTAGTCAACTAAAAGTATTTGTAATGGGGATGTGACAGGGGAACACCCTCTGTAAGGGATTTCGCTCCCCCCACTCATCTCTGGGTTGCAGGCCAGTCAGGATATCCAGCAATACTCTGACCGTTCTGGGTTTAGTGTTCTCTTTGGGCGGGTCCCTGTCCAGCCGCACATCTAGGGGGCAGGTAAAGTCTCCCAGTAAGATTGGCTCTGCTCCCAGGAAACTGGCAGATACTTCCATCATTGTTGTTAAGAAGCCGGGACACTCCGAGTTGGGAGCATAGACATCAATAAGACATATCTCCCGCCCTCTCACTTCCCGAATAGTATCACATTGGAACAGTATCCCGGGGGCCACCCATATCAATGTCCCTCTGGGGAACCCAGAATAAGAAGTGGCATTTACGTGGCCCCCTCCAGCGCCGTCGAATGAATGGTATCGCCTCCCCCTAAATATGTAGTTCTTGTAGACATGTAATCATGACCCTGTAGCGTTTTAAATATTCAAGCACTTTGCTCTTCTTCTGGAAATTTGTCATACCATTATATATTTTCAGTTCTTGTACTCCCATATTTCCTGGCATTTATTTCTGATCATTTTCTGCCCTGCACTTCCTGTGATGGTCTCCTCACTCTCCACTTTCTTAAACCGTATCCCAGAATCAGACACTAGACACTGGGAATATCTGCACATTTCCCCAATTAAACTCAACAACAAAACTTCCAACATCTCCCCTTCCAACGGGCATTCCTGAAAGTCTCACCACCCCCATATGTGGAGAAATGTGGCTCACTGGTTAGAAGCGGCAGACCCCGATGCAGAGATCAGGCCCAGGACCAGGGTTCAATTCCCAACGCGGCAGGGTCTGGGCTCAATGTCCACGGACTCGATAATTCTCGCCTCGGCGCCTACTCTAATCATGGGTCCCACGCTGCAACTCTGGACAATAGCTTGCTTAATCTCCACAACGGCCCCAACAGCGCTGGGATGCCTGGCTTCACCTTGGGGGTGCCCAGGAGGGCATCTCACAGGGAGAGTCAGGAAGGGTTCCACATAAGGGTGGGCGTAGTTTGCGAAGTAGCGCTACGCGAAGCTACGCAAAGTGCACTTCGCACTACGGGAACTTCACGTAGCACTTCGTGAGCTGCGTAGTAGCATGTTCGCACTGTGCAAGATGCGTTTTCAATGATTGCACAGTGCGGACAAGCATCCGGCACTGTGCAATCCTTGAAAACAACATCTTGCACAGTGCGAGTTGTAGTTTTCTGCTGCTCGAGTAGATTTTTACTCGAGCGGCAGTGTCTCAACGCGAACTGGTAGTTTCTCATTGCGAGCGTTCGCGAGCATGCGCAACCACTCGCAATCAGTAACCTGACCTCCCCGCGTTGAGAATCTCGCCGGGATGTCATTTTGCTTGCTCGCGGTCGCGAACATGACTTTGAGGACCGCAAATAAGCAAAAAATGACCGCTGCACTATGCTACGCTGCACTACGTGTGTTCGCACTGTGCTACGTGCAGCTCACGTAGTGCGAAGTTGCACAAACTTCGCAAACTCCGCAAACGTAGCGTAGTGCTTCGCCCAGGGTTAGTTCCACAGCGGTATACAGTGCCGGGATGCCCCCTTGCTGGGGCAGCTGTGCGCTTTACAAGTATGCTACATTTACATATGGTGCAGGACATCGGCCTCCATGTACGCCCTACTCCACCCATCGCCCCAACTAAAACTCCCAACTAAGTGTGCCTAATTAGGCTGGAGGCAGTCTCTCTTTTTTTTAAATCCTTTAACTCAAGTCTATTGAGTGCTGTGCTAGTGGCCAAGTCACTGCAGAGGGCTCGAGGTGAACCCTACATCTCTCTCTGCTTGAATTGGTCCCTGTGAGGGGTGCTTGCCTCCCAGGTACAACTCAACTGCAACAACCACACGTCTCTCCTTAGCTTACATTATGCTATGTCCAAGTCTTTTACCCCAATGTCTCTCTCACCTTTGCATTTCTTCTCGAACCAAACCACATATTCAGGACGATCAGGGAGCCTCCCCTGCTCACTCGACCAGTTTTTCCAGTCTCTCTGAGTGAAGTCCTGTATCCTGGGTCAAATTCTCTGATTCTTGTATGTTTCAGTGTCTGAAGCTTGTAGTGTCCCGTTGGGCGGACTCTTACTCTGCCGGGACTTCCTCGTCAACTTTGCGATTTCTGCCTTGGGCCCCTTCGTTGCTACCGGTTATTGTCTCCCATCTTTGACATCTTTGATGATCCTGTGGATGGGACCAGACAGGCCCCCGGTATCCCGCTGGAGTCCAACCAGTCACTTGCTTCAGCTGCCAATTCGAAAACGGTGTGCGGCCAGCTTTATCCACCCTCGGCTTCACGGGGAACAATAGGCTGTATTTCATGTTAAGTTCACGAAGACACCTCTAGACATTGAGAAAGGTCTTCCTCTGCTCCTGTATATGCTGTGTGTAGTCAGGGTATATTGCTGTGGGATGCCCTTCAAATAGTAATGGTCCACTAGAACGTATGGACTGCAGGATCACATCTCTAGCTCTATAATTAAAGAACCGGGCAATGATGGCTCTCAACGGCGCTCCTGGTCGGGGGGGGGGGGAGGCAGGCAACGACCTGTGTGCTCTTTCAATATTGAAAAACTTTGACAGACGCCTGGGAGCTAATTCATGTAGGATTCATTCTTCCAGAAAGAGCTCAGCTGAGGGGCCTTCCGCCTGCTTTGGGAAGCCCACAAAGGCAGATTGTTCCTCCTAGACCTCCCTTCAGAGCCCCCCGCTCTCTCATCCAGATGAACTACTCATTTCTGTAGTGCAAGAACCATATCCCTGAGGTTCTGCACTTCTGTTTGCAATGCCTTCATGTTTTCTTCTTCATTAGTTACTCTGTTGGCCACCTTTCGCAGGTCACATCGGAGGAGATTGATGTCAATGGCTACCGCATCTACTCTGTGAACAATATCTGTCGGGTAGACTGAATCGCCTACAGCACATCTGCCAACGAGGTACTCCATGGTCACCTCTACCCATATTTTCTTCTTGGGGATTAGACCACTGTGGGAGGGGCAATGTGCAGTTGCTTATTTTGTTGGCCTGCGCTTTAGCTCCTTTATCCTTTATCAAGATTGGGGCCCCAAGGAAAAACGTCCACTATGCCTCAGAGATCAGGACCTTGGGGCACATCCCCATAAAATTGTACTCCATGTGGTGTATTAAGATATACCAGTGCAGAAGACTAGGTCCCTACTTAGCCTCCAGGGGGTATAATATCAGTCAATGTCGTTGGCTGGGGTATCTCTGCTTAATGTCACATGAGGGCAATATTAAGCACCTCTCACCGTGTGGGCTCACCTCTGATCCTTTACTGCTTTCGTGTTGTTTCAGGAATATAAGCAGGTCTGGTTGCTGGACATATCTTGGGCAGCTCTCCCTGTGCTCCAATGCGCACAGTGATAGAGGATCTATTATGGCCCTACGAAGGTTCGCACACTTGCATCTCCTGTACTACGTAGGATTAGGGATAGTGCCTCCTCAATCAGTACAGCTCAGCTACATTGTCCGGTCTGGGGACTTAAAGCGTTACCTATGCCACAAATCTCAGGCTCCCCCACGGCAAGCAAGACCCATGGCCTCTCACTGACATCCGGATCTGTTCCTCATAGATTATTTATAATGCAGGCCCGGTCATTCCAGAATTCCAGACCAGGTTACCCCCGAACCTAGGGCCCAGCCCCGCCGTCTTCGGAGTGATCTTTGGAGCGGATCTCCTGCAGCAGACTTCCCTCCGGGTCCCCATCACCCTGCTGGAGGAGGGTTTCAGGCCACCGCAGCACGTTAGGCTCTTCGCGCACATTGCATGCACTCGGTTATTCAGGCCCTCCAGGCCTCCTTTTCCATCTGGTGCATGTCAGATGTCTCTCCCCCCGGTTCTCTGACTCATGGGGGGCACTAGCTCAGCACAAGCCGATCCGGGGCGCTCCAACACCCTCCGGTCACGGTGCCACCTCAGGATCCCAACCGTCGCCACTCCTTACTAGTGGCGCAGATCGTCAGAGTTCCAATTTTCGCCACCTGGGTTGCAGTGTCGCGGGGGTGCCCAGCTCCACTGGTTACATCTTTCGGTCAGGCATCAGTCAGCCACAGCTCCTGCTGTTTGACGAGCATCCGCGGCCCACGTTGTTTCCCGGCCTTCCTTGGCGATCTGGTCTTTCAGCTCATCGGTCTCCGGGATTCCCCACTGAGGAACAAAATCGCCCCTTACCGGATTCTTAGGTGAGTTAATAATAATAATAGTTACATTTGTAAAGCGCCTGGTTACACTGAGACCAGTGTGTCCCCGTGCTACAGTATCAACGAAAGAACAGCAGCAACAACGAAAAAGACCAGGGCAATAATTTAAGAAGCTGGAAATAAGTGCGTCTTCAGACCTTTCCTAAAATTGGGCTCAGAGCACTCTAGCCGGAAGTTGGGGCGTCTCCGTTGCTTTCAAGCATACAAAAGTGCAGGATTACTTGCAGATATTTCTAAATTACTTTGTCATCCCAGGGAGCTACTGCAGACACGTCTACGCTGCCATCTTGGCAAGCTACAACCCCCTCATAAGCATTTATTAGTTCTCGCCTAGGCAGTGCATGCACGCTTCTACATTTGCTTACTTCCCATTCATGGCCACTTTTGCTGTGCTGTTTGTTGTTTTTGGTGTTTCATGTTTGCCCATCATTTAATCTCCCCGTACCATCCACCCCTCCACCTCACCCCTTCCTTCAACACTGCTTGCCTGCCCCCATAACCCCTGTGAGGTCGCTGCTTGATTTTATTTGGTTTCTGTCCGTTCACCCGATGGGGGTTTGTTTGGTACTGCTAATTACTTACACGACATTCTACATTTTGTTTCCGTTTTCCCATTGTTTTTTTTGTTAATGGATCAACATTTATTTAAATACGGATCAACATGTATTTAAATTGGGTTTTTTTGGAAGGCAGGTGGGAACCGATGCCGAGACTCAAACCCGGTTCCCCAGTTCCAAAGTCGGTAGCTTTGGATGTTACTTCACACCCTCTCTCCAAAACTGCTGGGTTCTTTTCTTCAGCCTGCTTGGTTACGTATTTATTTATTAGTTAAGGATAGACACCTAAAAGTGGCTTGTTTGTCTTGTTTCATTTCCAATCAGCATGCAGAGTCAATCATCGCCATTTTCATGTGGTATAGCTAAGGTAGTGATTTGCATTCTAATAGCAGGGGTTACCTTGCAGATGGGTGCGCAGGCCCATAATTGATCACTGATCCCAACATTGATTAGAAAGGGAGCCCAATCTTTAGGAGGTACTGAATAATGCCCCAAACTGACACCAGAGCACAGAGCCCGTAGTGTGGTCCGTCGTGCGTTCTGCTGGCACAGGGTGTAATATTCAATACAATAAAGAGCAACAGAGGGAAAAAAACACAGACTAGGTCACCCTCCACTCAAAAACATTAATAACAACAATGAGACCTAGTCTGCTAAGGCAATAGAATAATTCTCCTGACTTTGTGAGTAGGACAAGGGAGTATATTATACCCCTCTACAACAACCAATCTCTTTTGCTCAAACGTGTTGTCCTAACTCAAAGTAGCCTTAATATTTTGTTTAAAAGAACCAACCTCTCAAATCAACAGTAACTGTTATCAAAAGAAATACCCCATGCTGTCACAGGTATATATATCAAAATGTGCACAATTGTGAAAAAATTTGAACAGACAAAGTAACACCTCACGTGCGCAACACCCGAGGGGCCGACTGGTTAATGATCACCAGTTATGCCCACGTTTCTCATCAGAGGTTGCTACCCCGTCAAAACAAAAATTTGTTGTGCTAAATGTCCAGAACCATAAAAAATATAAAGGTGAACATCTGTGTCAAATTAACACAATTCAACCCCGTGCAGTTAAAATTGAAATAAGTCACACCGTCACTGCAAATCCACTTTTATTTTAAACCTGTGTGCTTCTTCAAGTTAAAACATACTGCATGTGTGCAAACCACCTAATGATGGGCGTGTAATATGTCTGCTTCTCACCAAAGCAATTTCAGGGACTTTATTATAGTCCAATATCACAATCTCTGCCACTGCCGTTTCGCTTTCCCGGTGCTGTTTTCATCCCCACGCCCTCCCTCGCTGCTGCTTCGCCCATCCCCCTGTGTCCATCCTTCCTCCCCCACCCAGCCATTGCTTGTTTTGTTTTCTCCAGAACAGGTTTTGTGCATGCGTCTGTTCCCAGGCTCTTACCAGCCGCGTACTGTTACTCCATGCAGGCGAAGGGAATCTTGACAGTCAAGAAGGAAGACTGAGGAGTTGGAATCTCCACTTGTGAATTATGGAAACAAGGAAGAGTCATGCGGGATGACCAGGATACAACGCGTCCTTGTCCAGTGCCTGCCCAAGTCTGTTCAAATTAGCCACTGATTCAGTTTGTTAAAAGGACAACCCTGCAAATCTCTGCATAACGAATAGTGTGTGCTTCTGCTCTTCTTATGAATGCGGGCCTTTGTGTTTTACAATTGTGAGCACGTTTGTAAGGCCCTTAACATCCGAACAAGATAAATAATTCAAAAGACACGCACAGATCTATGTATTTTTGTTGTTCCGACTGATGGGTTTCCCATATTTAATTCATAAACATGTCTGTCCTCATTCGGATGAGATCAACTTCACAGAGAGATGATGTGCTGGGTTTTGTAAGTAATAACCACAGGAAGCAGATGTAGGTTGGTAGTTTATTTGTAGATTGGACCCTAAGATGTCGCCAGTAAATGAGCTCAGCTGCAACTGACTCCTACATTCCTATGTACACACAGTGGTCACTAACATTCTACTGGAATTAAAGGAACAGTAATAAAGTAGGAGAATGTAACACATCCTTCTTCTTAAATAAAAAAAACAAAATAAAAAAAACTATGTACATTGCATTGACGCATTCTATATATATGCAGAGTCACATAACATAATCTTTAAGCTTGACAGGTTTCACAATGATTCGTCCAGATAATCTTCTGGAACTGGAAACATCCACCTTTGGAAGATCAGATGACGTGGGTTGAACATGCGGAGAATGAACAGAACTTGGAACAGAACTGGAACCAGACCCCCTTTCTAACCAAAGATCACGTTCTAAATCATTGCACTTAACAACATTACAAATATTCCACTTTTGTCCATCATCCAGCAGGACGCAATTACCCAATACCCTCAACACCTTCTTGGGACGAGACCATCTGGAAGAACCATCCTTGGATAACCCAAAACGAGAAGACCTTACCAAATCACCAATTTGGAAACCACATGCACGTTTCATAATTTTATCGTTATGCCTGTCCACATACTTCTTTTGGTAAAAACTCATCCTACTGTTGAGATTTTCTTTATAATTGCGACCAGCAGAAATCTTGAGCATCCAAGCAGGAGTCACCTTATTACCAGCAGAACGCCCCTTTAAAAGATGAAATGGAGAAACCATGGTAGCAGAATGTGGAGTATTCCTATAACTCCAAACCAAGTTTTTGACAGCAACTTTGCAATCATTGCCCCCAGAAACAGCTAATTGTATACAATCCTTTAAAACACGGTTGAACCTTTCTACCATGCCGTTCTCCCTTGGGCAATAAACAGCCGTAGTAATGTGTTTAATTCCACATGAATGCAAGTAACTTTGGAACTCTGAAGCAACGAACTGCGGACCATTATCAGTAGTGATGCTCTCAGGAAAACCTTCCCTATGAAAAACCTCCTCGCAAAAGTTAACAATGCTGGAAGCTTTAACCTCTTTAACAAATGCAACTTCAGGCCATTTGCTATAGTAATCCATCAATACAATGGCAAATTTACCAGTAATACTACCAACACTGAACGGGCCACAAATGTCTATAGCAAGTTTCTGCCATGGCCCATCCGGAAATGGAACAGCAGAGATTGTGGTTTCCTGAGAAACATGAGATTTGTCACTACACGTGCAAGCAGCGCAGTTCCTTACACATCTATCAATATCTTTGTCCATACCTGGCCACCAGAAATCACACCTACATCTTCTTTTCATCCCAGACATGCCTGAGTGCCCTTCGTGCATCAGATCCAGTAACCTATTTCGTAAGGAAGACGGTACGACAAGCTTGTCAGCTCTTCTAACCACACCCACCACAAGGTCATAAGAAAGTTCAGGCCAAACGGTTTTATATTCGGATAGGTCAGAATCACTCCAAGAAAAATTATTGTATGGTGATGCTAAGCGTGCGATTACCTCCTTCAATACCACATCATCCTGAACAGCTTGTCTCCATACCTCCAAACCTATAGCACCACTGCAAGCTTCATCTACAGAAGCAATTGACCAGTCTTCATCTTGATCAACCACAACATCTTCACCTCCGATAGGAAGTCGAGATAGGCAGTCAGCATTGACATTTTTGATTCCAGGTACATATTCCATTGAAAAGTCATACTCTTGTAACTTATAAATCCACTTGGCAATTCTAGGCGTGGCTTTCCCTGCACCCTTAGTGGAAAAGATGTCAACAAGGGGTTTATGATCTGTTCTCAACTCAAAGTTAGTGCCCCAGACATAGTTCCTGAAATAATTAACACCCCAAAAGCATGCTAAAGCCTCTTTCTCGATGACAGAGTAAGATGATTCAGCACCCTTCAATGTTCGTGAGGCAAAAGCTACCACCCACTCAAATTTGTCTTTCCCTTGCATCAAGACAGCTCCAAGCCCATATGCACTTGCATCCACCACAATGATCGACCTCTTGCTGGGATCATAAGGTTTAAGAGCAACAGCATTTGCAATTTCTTTTTTTACATCATCAAACACAGCTTGACACTCAGTGGACCACAAAAACTTCGCATCTTTTTTCATCAACAATCTTAAGCAGAAAACCTTAGAAGCAAAATTTGGTACAAATTTCGAGTAATACTCGGCAAGACCTAAAAAAGATCGGAGCTGGTCTTTATCAGATGGTGCCGGAGCGTTCTTGATGGCATCCAATAAATTCTTTTTAGGTTTAACACCATCTGCAGATAAAGTGTGCCCAAGATATTCTATTTCGTTGGTAGCAAATTTGCATTTCTCAGCAGCTACAGTCAAACCAGCCTTTTGAAGTTTACCCAATACATCATGCAGAATCATATCATGGTCACACTTATCAGCACCCCATACAAGTACATCATCTTGAAACACTAACATGTTAGGTATGCCTTCAAGGACTTTGCACATGACTCTTTGAAAAACGGCTGAAGCAGAGGATAGCCCAAAAGGCATTCTCAAAAACTGAAATGCACCCTCAGGAGTGATAAAGGAAGTCAGATGACGGGATTCTGGGTGTAACTTTATCTGATGATATGCATTTGACAGATCAATAGACGAGAACAATTTTGCATCTTTAACAGAAGCAACCATTTCATTAATCTTGGGTAAGGGAAAGCGATCTACCCAAATATTTTTGTTTAAATCTCTCAAATCAACACACATGCGCAATTTTCCGTTGGATTTGCGTGCCAAAACTACTGGACTAAGCCAATCAGATGCTTCGATTGGTTCAATAATGTTCAAGTTACAAAGGCGATCTAACTCCAATTTGAGTTGAGATCTTAACACTAACGGCACATTACGTACTTTATGAACAATAGGAGTACAATCAGGTTTAAGAACAATTCTGTGTTCAAATTTTTTGAGACATCCTAATTTGGGATTAAACAAATCAGGGAACTTTTTATGCAATTCTAACACATCATTGTCATCTTGAGTTACTAAAACTTCTTCAGAATTGTTTTTATGCCAATTAGGAGATAGTAAGACTTGGTCAGGATGATTTGGATCAAGGGTCAATCCTAAATTCCATACTTCTTTCCAGCCTAATAAGGCTCTTCCCTTTTCTACCACATAGACAGTTCCAAGAGTGCTCCTATCTTTAAAATGATTTCAGATGAAAAACATCCAATCACAGGTAGTCTAATGCATAGATAACCCACAGGAGATCTTTGTGAACGAAGTAAGGTGGGTTTACCACACATTTCCCACATGGTCTTATCAATGATGGTATATAACGAGCAAGAATCAGCCCAAAGAAATAATTTGTGGTTGTTGATAGTGACTTCACATTTAGGTGGTTGAATCTCTTCAGAGATATGATTAACCTCATCATCATTCCAAATGGTCATAACTTCAATGTCACTATCACTATTAGAGTAAAGGGATTCATCAATGAAATTTACAGAGCTTTTCCAAGCATTGGGATTCCCTGACCTGCACATTTTAGAAAAATGGCCAGATTTGTTACACTTGAAGCATGTGACATTTGACGCCGGGCACCAAGAATTTTCAGTGGTATGCTTGGCATTTCCACATCTGAAACAAAATTGCTTATTGGTAGGAATCATAGTCTTATTAGAAGACGCTTTGTTATATGATACAGTGCTTTTGTTGCCGCCAGAAAAATTGCGAGATCTAACTCTGGCATCATGTTTAACATTATATCTAGTATCAAAAGTTTTTGGCTTACTGGACACAGTACATACTTCACCAGGATCTTTGTTTTCAGATAACTTTCGATCTGTACTATGTGTATTGTTTAACTCTTTGACATAACGTGAATTATTTTCAATAATCACTTGGTTCAATTCGATTATTGTTTGTAAATGTTTTGATGAAAGATCGGTAAATTATGACGAGTTGACACGAAGAAATCGGTAAAAACGCATTGTACGCGTTGCTAGGCAAACAAAAACACAAAATGGCCGCTACGCGACGTTGTGTTCGCCTGACGTTGTCCGTGGTGTTCCGCCTGGAGAGCGATGACGCTAAACGCTTGAGAACAGCTGATGATGTTTAGCGCGTGTGTACACGCTCGCGCTTATGAAGCAGATGCCGGATGTTTTTAAAAGATGCAATGTGAAGATTTGTTAGTTTCCTTCAAAGTGCAATGTTCAAAAAAAAATGAACAGGTTTAAATAAGCATCACTTGTCAGTCATTTCAAGCGCGTTGAATAAAATGAAGAATGAGCGTTTAGATGGAAGCGGTTCTTTAGAATTAGCACAGGTTTTCCAGAGAGGCTCAAAGTCAGAAAGTAATAAAGTTAGACACAACTCACTGTAAGCAATGCTGCTATTTCACGAAATCTTCAAGCTGCTTCGTTATGAAGATCTTCTTTTCTTTTTTTTTTTAATGTTTGTTGAAGAATGATTCTTTCTCCTTTGTAAAAACGATTTTTCTTTAGATGAAAATGAAGACATCAAAAGGGTTGCGTGGGTTGTTTTCTCCCTCGTCGCCACTTTTGTAAGTAATAACCACAGGAAGCAGATGTAGGTTGGTAGTTTATTTGTAGATTGGACCCTAAGATGTCGCCAGTAAATGAGCTCAGCTGCAACTGACTCCTACATTCCTATGTACACACAGTGGTCACTAACATTCTACTGGAATTAAAGGAACAGTAATAAAGTAGGAGAATGTAACACTGGGGTGAACGATGGTGCTGCTTGAGATCTAGTGCTTGGTGGGTTTGACCCTTTGACTGCTGCTTGTGGGGGCTTCGCAAAGCAGTGGGGGTCCTTGTAGAGTACCTAAAGGAAATAAACATTTATTCTACAATACCACTGGGTATTTTTCAAGATTTGAGTGCGGGCCATCTTCTTGGGAGGTTGCCAACATCACCTCTTCAGAGGAGAAGGCTGCCACCGATGGTACTAATGCAGCCTTTAACTCTACTTGCCTTAGAAGAATATCATTGGTCAAAGGTTGGAGTCTGCCTTCCTATGTACAACCTTCACTCCCACATCCGTTAGCCTTCTTCTGAGTTCACCAGGTGAGTGGCAGAACTACATGTTATGCTGCCCACTGTGGTGATGTAATTGGCTATATTAAGCCATGCCATGCTATAATTTATTATTTGATTTTCAAGTCACCAACAAAACCAGCATTGTGGACTCATGGCATGAGGGCACAGAAAAATATAAGAGTGGTAGCGGAGCAGCCGCCACTGGTATTAATGAATTAATTACTTTACAGTGGTTGAAGAACCAGGTTTTAAACCCAGCGGCGCCAGGGGCACGCCCAAAGTCTTCGGATTCACCTGTCTTGGTATACAGAGACGCGGAATACTTCTGGGTGGCGTCAAAGACCAAATTTATTAGCTGCAGCTAGTAACAGAAATCCTAGAAATACAACACAGTGTACAACTCAGGAAACTGTTCAATTTTTGTAAGGCGAAACATCCCTTTTTATGCCCAATATTCACATTACAAATGCACACCCACTGCACAAAATTCTAGCCAATAAGGTACATTTTGCCACGCAGCATCACATAGCAAAAACCTCAATTTACATTGTCCCAACCCACAAGTTAATTATTAGGAATGTCCCAAATCCAATCTCCTCAAGCCGGACAAACCCATAATTGAAAGCACAATGCATGTAATGAAGAAACATAGAAAGGAAACAATAACAGATAACAAGCAAGATAAGGCATGTGTAAAGAACCTAAAAGTTAACGATGTCCTGAACATTGATTGGCAATCTCAGACAACGATCAACCAAGGAAATTGGCTTAGCGAGGTCAGTTTCAGGTGAAGGGGTCAGTTTCTTACAGTTCACGTTAGAGTCAAGAAAAGGCCTAGTTAATGTATACCAATGGAGAAGGCCTGGTCGCTTTATTCGTTCGACCACATTCATTGGCCTGCGTGATGGCAACACAAAATGGAGGCACAGACAAAATGGAACCCATATTCGAGACAAAGTCTCTGAATACGTAATGAACTCGCTAGTTAACATGACAAATTCACTCCATATTAGCCGTACTTACTGAATGCGGTACAACATCACCAAAATCGTGACGGAACCATAACCTCACGGGACAAGACAGAATTTACAGAACCTCAGACCCTCCTTTTGCCATTACGTAGGCAATAACCCAAACTCATGTTAATCTGAATCTAGGTCTATATCAATATTCATCAAATCATCAAGGTATTGCTGGAGCATCATCCTACTACTCTCCACTTCTCTCGAGACAGGTCTCCGCACACATAAGGTAGCACAAAGACTACAAATGGCGGGACCACACTGGATGCAAAGACAGCAAGAGAAAAGGATAACTAAAACCTTACCAAAGAACATCAGAATCTTCCATCCCCATTTGGACAGTAGTCCCCAAAACCATCCAGTCAATGACCAGTCTCCTTCGTCCACATGAATAGACTCAGAAATCTTATGCAGTCTAGAGGTGGCTAGGTATACTGTAGGGGCATTATCTGGTATAAAAACACAGCAACTAGATTGGATCAATTTGCATACCCCTCCTCGATCTGCAAGAATGATGTCTAAAACCATACGGTTTTGTAACGTCATAAGACGATCCGCTTTAAGCTCAGCGGTAACATTACTAAGGGCACCTGCAGTTCCATTTATAGTGGCCTCAACCACTCTCGCAAGTTGTCGTATATTCCTGCTATTGGCCATAGGATCCCAAAATGTTAGGAAACCCTTGAAAAAGTCTCGTACTTCCTGTGCTGCAGTATCTTCCTGATTAAAGACACCTCTACCATATCTTGTCCTATGATAGTCCGAAGTAGTAGTGTATGTAGGGGGAAGCAAAAATGCCACATAACAAGTTCCTGAAAAATCAGGGGGCAACCATGTATAGGCTCTGTCGTGACAAACAAAATATGTGCCTTTAGCTGGCACGAACGGAGAAGTCTGAGATGAATAGACATAGGTTTGAGCACACACACTCTTACCTAGCTGAGCTCTCGGATTCCGACCACTACCTTGCAAACAAAAGTGGCCTCGATGGGGTACAATCCAAATCGGGGGAGACCTTTTTCGTCTCTCCTTCTCTGTCAAGCTGGTACTATATCCAGTCATGTTCCAACCAACGTAAGCCTGCACCTCATCCTTAGGGATAGCATTATATGCATCAATATCTCGGATCACATCTACTATTCCCTTTATCAAGGCACTATTACTCGGATTGTCTTTAACGGAACGTAAGGGATATACCTCATTTGCATAGATGAACATAGTCTGAAAAGCCCATACAGACCCATTGAAAGAAAAAGGCAAAACCAAATAAGGCATACCTCTATCTGTCGTATGAGGCATAAGACCACAAACCCAGCAATTAGTGGTATTTACTACCAACTGATGCTGATACAACAGCTGTATAAACGAATTGTTAACAAATTCTGACCTCCTTGTCTGTTCATGTTCAGGCAACGTGTAAAATCGGTGCAAAGAAACAGTAGAAAAGGAAAGCATAGGTTGGGAAGTGGGTGCAGATATCAGTGGTGTAGCATAAACAATCCAACCCACACAAGCTAATGTGATACTTAAAAACATAAAAGAACACAATATGATAAAACATTTGCTACGTATCAATGTATAGAATCTTGTCTTAAAATCCATTTTATCAACAACTCTCTCAGTTACAAAAAACTCCATCCTCTAACGTGCTGCTCACAGCAATTTTCCTTCTTCACTTAAGTGTGCGTCCAGGCATCCTAGACGTCCCTAGAACGGCAGACCTTTCGTCAATACGCGGGTCACCCCTTAAGAACTTATACCATGATCCTGCAGCTGAGCTCGGATGGTAGCTCAAAAAACAGAAAAATAGAACAAAAAAAGTTTCTTGTCTGAAAGAGTATAATTCTCAAAAAAATGCAACTTTATTTGTCCATTTTAAACCACAGATTATAGATTTCTTTACCAGGCACCGTCTGATCCTGAAAAAGTGTCTCTGGATGCGTAGTGTCAAGTTTCAAATGCAATGGCACAGCTTCTTGCAGGACTTCGTCATCCGCACGTTCCGACTGAGTCCATTTCAAATGTGCGTCACTAAAAGGCACAAATCTCAGAACCCTTTCAGTCTCAGAATCGGCAATAATGTTTCTGACCCACTGGTCGTATGGTAAGGGTAAGGGTACCCTTTTACAACGGGTGGCGTGCACCCAGTTTTTCTTGCCGCAAACCTTGAAGGCAGTCCGAGATGCCAATAACACCTGGTATGGATCTGTCCACCTCGGTTCCAGATTCTTTGTCCTTTGGAAGTTTCTCACGAGGGTCCACTCGCCAGGTTGAATCGAGTGACCTGCATACACAGAAGCTGAAGGTAAAGTATCATGCACCTGTTGGTGAAGAACACGCAATTTAGCAGTCAAGTCATGTAAGTAATCAACCATCATAGGGTACTCGATGCCACTATATTTATTCGGCCTCGCACACCCCAAACATTTGCCGGGCGTCCATAAACAATCTCGTATGGGCTAAGTCCCACACGAGAATGTACTGTCGTTCTTGTGGACAAAAGTGCCAACGGTAAAGCGTCTGGCCATGTAAGGCCAGTGCTTGCTTGTATCTTGGCCAATTTAAGCTTAAGAGTGCCATTGTAGCACTCGACCAAACCAGCTGACTGAGGGTGATTCGCAGCATGAAATTTCTGCCTGATTCCCAAACCCGCACACACTTTCTTCATAATCTGGCCCACAAATTCACTTGCGTTGTCACTCCATACCATTCTCGGCAAGCCATATCTAGGGAAATATTCTTTTAAACAAAACCTTGTCTGTAGATAAAGCAGTATTATCCTTGAGGGGGTAGGCCCACAAGGACATACTTTAGGTTATTGCATCTTTCCATGTGAATAAAGTCTAGCTGTAGCACCTCAAACGGATACGTTGGAGGAGCAAAATGACCCGCTGGAGTTGGGGTTCCCTTGCCAGGATTATGCATCAAGCAAATCATGCAGTTTTTAACCAGCTTCTCAGCACATTTAGGAATTCCAGCATTCTGCCATACCGGAGCCAACAACTTACATATTCCTTTTGAATTGATGTGAGCCAATCCATGAGCCATTGTAACCACTGGGAGCACATACGCATCAGGCAACAACCATCGCTGGTGCTCCGACAACTCAACCCAACAGCCAGTCAAATCCAACATTCCCGTAGTCTCTCTCCACACACTCAATTCTTTCTCAGTAGCTTCTGCCTGAATCGATTTCACACTTTCTATTCTATCTTCACACATTCCTCCTGCCATAACCCATCTAGCAGGACCTGCAACATACATTCGACTCGTCACATCTTTCGCCGTTTCTCTCGCTACTTCATCCGCAAACACATTACCACGACCAACATCATCCGTAACCTTCCTATGTGCGCTGCATTTCACAATCGCAACTTGTGTCGGCAAAGTAAGTGACTCAAGAAGTTCATTCACTAATTGTCTATGCTGAATTTCGTACCATGGTAGGTGAGAAATCCTCTCTCTCTCCACAAACGTCCAAAGCTATGAGCCACGCCAAATGCATATTGGCTATCAGTATACACATTCACTCTCTTTCCTTTCGACAACACACACGCTCTCGTCAGTGCAATGAACTCTGCTGCTTGAGCTGAATTCTGTGCAATACGTACAGTTCCAACAATCGTGTGCAAAGTCGTAACCGCATACGCTGCAGTCGTATCGCCATTCCGAAGCTTAAAGCATGAACCATCTACCCATAAGGTACCATCCGGATTCGAAAGAGGAGTATCTTTCAGATCAACTCTACCCTTCGTTTCCTCCTCTGTCCGGAGAAAACAATCATGCTGTTCCTGAGCATCTGTCTCTACAGAAATCAGCAACAATGTAGCTGGATTCAATGTGTTGCGCTGCTTAATGTGCACATGACTAGCCAAAAGTGTCAACTCATAACCTGGCAAAGGTGCACTAGTAAGATGCTGAGTCCTCGTTCTATTCAATAAGGTATCCAATGCATGTGGGACCATCACAATCAATGTATTATCCAATACCAAACAAGCAGACTGTCGGATAGAAACAGCTGCTGCCGCTGTAGCTCTCAAACAACTAGGCAACGCCCTAGCTACCGGACCTAAAGTAGCTGAAAAATACGCACATGGGCGCTGCTTGTCTCCAAATTGTTGCGTCAACACTGACAACACACAACCTTCTCTCTCGTGTACGTAGAGTGTAAAAGGCTTACTGTAGTCCGGAGTACCGAACACCGGAGCAGAACACAATGCATCACGCAACTCAGAAAAACTCTTCTGACATTCGTCAGACCAAGGAAGAGGGTTTGGTGTGTCCTTAAGAGTAAGTGCCAACAAAGGTTTCAAAGAAAAATTCGGAATCCACTGTCTACAATACGAGGTGATACCGAAAAAGGCACGCACCTCTCTCTGTGTGGATGGCACAGTCATTTGAGCAATCGCTTGAATACGCTCTGGGGCCAATCGTCTTCCCTCCTTCGACAAGAGATGACCTAAGTAGGTCACTTCTTGGCGGCAATACTGCAATTTCGAAGGTGATACTTTATGGTGAAGGTCAGACAAATGTCGCAACAAAGAAAGTGTAACTGCTTTACAAATCTCTTCATCATCAGCAGCAACCAGCAGATCATCAACATACTGTATAAGAGTAGCACCAGAAGGCAAGACAAAAGCATCAAGCTGAGTTTTCAAAGCCTGACTATAGATGGAGGGACTCTCACAATAACCTTGAGGAGCGCGCTTAAACCGGAAACTTCGGCCTCCTAAAGAGAAGCCAAAAATATCCCTACTTTCTTCAGCAATCGGAATACTAAAGAAAGCATTCTTCAAATCAATAACAGAAAACCAAGCAGCTGAAGCAGGGATCATAGTCAGTAAGGCAGTAATGTCCGGAACAACAGGAAACTGTGGCACAACAATTTTATTGACCTCTCGAAGGTCGATCACAAACCGATACACAGGTGGCTGGGAAGAATCAGTACGCTTAAGGACAGGCAGAACAGGACTATTACACACATTACCTCTTGTTTCTTCAATCACACCTTTCTCAACCAAATCATAGATAATCGCTAGAAGAGCTCTGTCACCATCACTAGAAATCTTGTATTGGGGAATGCGAGGTAGCTTAGCATTCGACTTGAGCGTAACAACATAGGGTGGAATCTGCAAGAGGCCAACATCATTGGGACCTGTAGCCCAGAGAGTATCAGGGAGCGAACGCAATTCCAGTGGAAGCTGAATCGATCTTTAGACAAATACATCGGAGAAATCACTCTCTTACCCAACGTAAGATGTACTCCCGAAGGAGAACAATGTAATGTCGCATGCAATCTTTTCAACAAATCCAAACCAAACAGATTCCCACCACAACCTGTCGTTAGAATAAGGGGTGCTTCCAATTCACAAGGCCGTTTAGAAAGAGGCAAAGGACTAGAAACTGGATTACGAACTGGGGAGCCAGAAAATCCTACTGAGACATTCATCAAGCCAGACAAAGGTGCGCCAGGGTGTTTAGAGTGCATGATAGAACTCTTAGCCGCACCAGTATCCAAAAGAAAAGGCTCTGCCACACCTGATGTAATTACTTCAACATAAGATCCACTCTGGTCTACTGGAACTGACACTACTCCCTCCCTTTGTCCATGGCTGTCCTAGCTATCATTAAAACCAGCACTCTCGCTTTCAACATAGTAGTACTGAGCAGACTGAACAATCAGAACATTCTGTTGATCAAAATAATTCATAGACTTCTGAGGGGGAAAGGAACGTTCATTCTGAGGAAACGTACCACGTCCTCTACCCCTAGGTGCTTGTTGAAAACCACCACGACCTCTCTGACCAGACATACCATTCATACGTTGTAGCAAAATCGGACAACTATTCTTGAAATGACCTTCTTCCCTACAATAAGCACACTGATTAGGGCCTAGCGGAAGTCGCGGAGGAAAAGACTCAGGCTTCTGCAACAATCTCTGAAACTGTGGGGGCTGTTGAAACTGGGAAGGTTGCTGACGCTGATTAGGGCGAGGCGGATAGCCTGCTGTAAAAGAACCTTTGTCTTCAATTCTTTAGTCTTCTTCTCTGCTTTATCCTTCTCATCTTTATCTCTATTCTCGTAGTATTGTGCGGTAGCCAATATCTGGGCCGAGGAAGAAACAGCCCATGAACTCTCATAGTCCTTCAACTTATTACAAAGCTCAGGGAGCAAATTAAAAACAAACTTATCCACAAACAACCTATGACCACCACACCAAGGTCCCGGATCTCGTCAAGGCACCGCTCCGCCCGTAGCGCAACCGGGTTCCACTACGGTACCGGTGCCTGTAGCTCCTATTTCTTTCCTCCGGTTATGGACTTGTGTAGAAATCAAAAATCCACTTCTCAGGGGTTCCACTAATACAAAGAAGTTGACACAGAAGCTGGAATATAAAATAACATCTTTATTAAACTCAAATGAGTGAGACTACGTCACACAGAAGCCTTAGCAACTGAATGAGGCAGTCTGCTAGAATGGTCTTACTTCACATCTTATATACTCTTTATCCTGCCCCAGGCATGCAAGGAAGTTGTACCAATTACATTTCTAAAGAAATGGAAAATCTGGAGGGTCAGCAGGGGAGTAGCCTTTGGGGTTTTAGCAGGATATCGGCAAAACATTATAATTACATAGTTCACAAAGGTTAATCTGATTTAGATGGCACTGCAAGGCATGGCATGATTACATGTACAGTATCCCAACCCAAAAGTTAATCATTAAGAATGCCCCAAATTCAACCTCCAAAAGCCGGACAAACCTATAATTGAAAGCATAACCCATGTAATGAAGAAACATAAAAAGAAACAGTAACAGATAATGAACAAGATAAGGCATGTGCAAGGAAACTAAAAGTTAACGATGTCCTGAACATTGATTGGCAATCTCAGACAAAGATCAATCAGGGAAATTGGCTTTGCGAGGTCAGTTTCAGGTGAAGAGGTCAATTTCTTACAGTTCATTTCAGAGTCAAAAATAAACCTTAGTTAATGTATACATGGACTAAGAAGGCCAGGCCACTTTATTCGCCAGGCTACCTTCACAGGCCTACGTGAGGGCAACACAAAATGGTGGCACAATATAAAATGGAGTCAGTCTCGAGAATTACAGAACCTCAGACCCTCCTTTTGCCATTACGTAGGCAATAACCTAAAACTCATGTTAATCTGAATCTAGGTCTATATCGATATTCATTAGGTCGTCAAGGTGTTGCTGTAACATCATCTTATTATTCTCTACTTCTCTCGGGACAGGTCTCCGAACACACATAGTAGCACAAATACTCACTTCTGGTGGACCATTTTTGGATGCTAGAGGCGGAGCCACTTCCTCTTCCATGGCAATTCAGTCAAATGAGAACTTAATTAACATTTACTTTATACAATTGCACTGGAATCGCTTGTGCAACTGTGCCCAAAGTCCGTTCAAAGCCTCTCTGGCAGGCTTCTATCGTCCATCAAATCTGCTTCCATTGTCTTCTTCCGCATTGGCCTCTTGATTCAGGCCTTCCATGAAAATAGTTCTTCTCAGTATCCGTTGGAGTGCCCTCCTGGCAAACACTCACAGCTCACTTGAAAGTCTCAATGTCTCAAGGCAGTGCACCAGTGTCTCTCCTCTGCGGCAGACATTACAAATAATGTGCTCTTCATTGGTCATGGGCACAGATCATCCCGTGCAGACCTTGGTCTACATTCTGAGGCTCCAACACTCATTATTCAATGTCAGAGGACGCTGAGGCTGCTCTTTCATGGGCACCATAATGTAGTGCCTTTTGTCAATCTTGGATCCTCCGGTGCACTGCCCTTCCGTTGGAGCAAAGGAAAAAGGAGAAGTGTGTGGCCAAAACTCTGGCCAAGGGGCTCAAGGGACTGCACACTGTCAGAGGTTACCAGCACATGACAGGTAGCTTTTGCTCTTTTGCACTACAACTCTGGTTCTGTGGCAAAACCAGACCCTCCTTCTTCTCTGATGTTCAACGCCTTCTGATGAAGCAAGCACAATGCTCTGGAGATGCAGTTGATGAAGCACTTTCTGGCTGTTGGGACTGTAGGGCCAAGGTATGTAGCCCTCATCTGTAGCTGACACTGATGAGAATTAGGATTCGTCTTGATCACCGTTCTGCAGGGTATCATTCTTCCTTTGACTCTGGAAGATCCCGCAGAACCTAATAATGTAGGAAATGTGACACCGTTGTTAGTTTCCTTCAATTTAGTACAAAAAACAGTTCAATGTAATTAACAAGGGGACTGCAAACAGGTGGCCTGCAATCTTCAAAGGAGTGGCCATACGCCATGAGACTATTGTGATCTAAAATACACTGTCATTCTCATAGAATACAAAGACAAAGGCAGTAGGCAAAACAGTGACTCTAGCCTCTTCAATTGGGTTTCCATTTGAGAGCATATCCTCTACCATCTAAGGGTAGATAACTACATGAGAATTCTATATGAATGGATGTCCTCACACATAGTGACATCGTCTAATGGGGTAAACATTTTTTCTCAATGATTAAGTCTAAGTGTTCCTAAATTCCTTATCTAGAACATCTCAAAAGCAAAATCACATAATGCAGATTATCAGGGATATGTAGATACCTCCCTTTTAATAATTGTGCATCAGATGCACTATGCAATACAAAGACTAATGACCAAAATGTGGAAACAAAAAGACAAGAACTAGAGAGTCCTGTTGTTTCCATTATTAAAACACATCTGGTCTATCAAAAATTAAAGCAGCAGAAAAAAGAACTGAAAACCAAATTAAAATAGGCATTGAATGTGTCATATTCAAAAAAATAAACATAAGGTATCTCCTATTGAGATGGAAAACTTGTCTTACTATAATATTAAGGCAGTTAACCAGTCTATCACTACCCTGACAGTCAGACTGGAAAACATCGAAGTAGGCCTAAAAAAAACTCTTGAAAACCAGTCTGGTCATACAAAAGGGAACTATACATAATATCGTGGTCCCTTGTACATCACTGCAGTCTGGAAGTGTGAACCTGAACAACACACCAATTATAATAAATGGGCTGACTGGTGAAAGGAATACGGAAAAGGGAAATAGGAGTAGGACACAGCTAAAATCCCCAATAACTAGGCACAATGCAACATCAGTCAGAGGAGAAGCGGCAAAAGAAAAATCTATAGGAAGACCAAAAAAAATTACTCGGGTGATAGTCAAGTTTGTGACATAATACCAAGAGTATGGGTGATACACAAAAGTCACAATAGTACACAAAGTTTAACTCTACCGCTGGCCCCTACACCATATACGGTAATCTCAGCTAATGGTCCAGTTCCTTCTTCAAAGAAAAAAAAAGGGAAAAGTTTAGGTCACCTTTTGCAAAAGCCACAAATCTATAATTTCATCCTTAGGTCCAATCAAGGAAACATAAATCTAGGGCTGCCTGCTCCTTGAGGGAAAGGGCAGTCATAGCTAACTGCAGGTGACACAATTTGATCCTGTATATCTCTTTTATTTTTCTTCCATATTATATAGCCAAATTTGACATACACTGGTGAAGTGTTGTCTGTCTTGTTCACAGCACGAAAAATCATATCCGTGAAATTTAATATCAGCGCAAATTTACCCAACTGTTGTGCAGCGATTTGCATTGTCATGAAAAGTCCCTTCACAACATAGGGGAACTTGTGATAGTATCAAAAGCAGCAACATAAAACAAAAACATGCATAAGATTAAAAAAACACACACATGCCAAGCCATCAGATATACGTGCTGCATATCAAGCACAAAAAGCATAGACAAAGTACAATAGCATATGTAAATAAGCGGTGACACACAACACCATTGCATGCACTTTATGCACTGTGAACCTGCAGCCCAAAACCCAATACTCTGGCCTGCTTAATTTGTCAGGCTTAAAATCGAAATTACACCAAAAATTACTTTCTTTTACTCTCCTCGCCCTCCGTTTGACAGTAGATCACCAGTCAGTGGAGATCAGCTGTCAAATACAACTTACTGTGTCGCTTCTGACACGCAGGACCAGCAGGAACAATTCATAAAAGGATAAAATGCAAAATCATGAAAAAATGCACGAACATTTCTTTTCAAAGAAATCATAATAAAAAAAACATATTTTTTCAACATACTGCTGATACTGCACATAACACACAAAATATCAACTGTAACCAACCATCTTTTGTAAACATGCTAAACCACCTTAATTTTGACTGTCCAAAAATAAAACTCCTCCACAGACACTCTGCGTGTCTAGTCTAGTCTAGTCTGGAAATTTGTATTGCGCAACATATCACATCCCGAGGGAGTCTCATGGCGCATGCGGACAGTCCTAAGGGGGGAGAATGAGCCAGGAGATGGAATTTAGCAGAAAAGCCATGTTTTTAATTTTTTGCGGAAGCTCATGAGTTCCGTTGTTCTGCGTATGCTTAGAGGAAGTTTGTTCCATAGGGATGGTGCCATGAAAGAAAAGGCACGACCGCCATTTCTGGCAGTTTGAACTCTGAGCGGAGTGAGCTGTGACTTAGAGCTCGATCTCAGCTGTTGACCAGGCCGGTACCATGTCAATTTCTGATTCCAGTATTTTGGTCCTGGGCCGCACATGTGTTTATGAACCAGACACATGGTTTTGAAAATGGTTCTTTTTTTAACAGGGAGCCAATGTAGGCTTCTTAGGCATGGCAAAGAGGGGGATCGTCTGGTGTGACCTAGAATCAGACGAGCCGCTGTATTTTGTACAACTTGCAGTTTCCTGATATGGCACTCATTTATGGCGAGGAGGAGAGAGTTGACATACTCTAGCCTATTTACTATGAGGCCCTGAACCAGAATTCTGCGTGCTTCTGTTGGTATCCATTTAAAGACCTTGCGTAGACTCCGCATAATTCCGAAGCAGGTGCCTACCGTATGATTTACATGGTCCTTCATGGATAATTTGTTGTCCTTACGGAATCCTAGATTGCGGACTGATTCTTTTGGGACGGGACACTCCCCCAGTTCCGAAGGCCACCAATCATGGGTCCAGTGTTCCCTTGCTCGCCCAAATAGCATGACTTCAGATTTGGTGCCGTTCAGCTGGAGATGGTTTTGGCCCATCCAGTTTTTTACCTCTACCATACACATTTTGAAACGCCTTTTGGTGTTGTTTGCGTCAGGGCCTAGTGTGACCAATATTTGCGTGTCATCCGCGTATGATAACACGTCAAACCCGTATGCCCTGATCACTTTGGCCAGGGGGACCATATAAATGTTAAAAAGCGAAGGGCTCAGAATAGAGCCCTGGGGCACACCTCTTGTAACGGGCCGATTACTGGCCAGAGTATTATCTACTTGCAATGTAGTTGCTCGGTTAGTCAAATAACTGACAAACCATTTTAAAACCTGCCCTTTGACACCACACTCCCACAGTCATCTGATCAAGATCTGGTGGGAGATGGTGTCAAAGGCAGCCGACAGATCCAAAAGCACAAGAATAGAGGATTGACGTTTGTCAAGAGCAAGTCTAATGTTGTCGGCAACTTCGATCAGAGCTGTTTCCGTGCTGTGGGCAGCCCGGAAACCTGACTGAGAGGGATCGAGTAAGTTATTCTTCTCCAGGTAGTTTACCAGTTGTTCATTTACAAATGCCTCCAACACTTTCCCTGAGTATGGCAACAAGGAAATGGGGCGATAGTTTAAAAAAGTGTTTGCATCAGCGCCGTTTTTTTAAAATATGGGTTTAACTCTTGCCGCCTTCGAAATTTCTGGGAATTCCGCTTCTTTCAGGGATGTATTTAAGAGGCCGGAAAAAGAGTCTACTAGCGCTGGTGCAAGAGTGGCAAATAGTTTGGAGGTTAACTGGTCACTGGGGGAGCCTGATTTAATTTTACGTCCTAGTAGCATAGTTTTTTCGTTGTCCAACAAATCGAAAGTGGCCCATCTCGGGGATGAGTCATTTGTGTATACAGATTCTTTCGTGTATGGGTCCTGTTCTAGATATTGGAGGGATCTATTCTCCATTTCGAAGGATTTGCCTATATTTATGATTTTATCATCCAGAAATTTGGAAAGGTCTTCCGTCCATTCATCAGTTTTTGGTGTTGCTTGTGGACTTTTAAAGGAAGTGAATTCCTTTAAGATGTGGTGAAGCTCCTTAGACGAGTTCTCGGCTTTGGTTATTTGTTCGGCTATGTGTGTTCTTTTTGCTGTTTTTATTTCCCTCATATATTTAGTGTGTAGGGTTTGATAGGTTTTACGGTCGTTTGGATCTTTATTTTTCCGCCAGGTTTTCTCTGCATTTCTTGTTAAGGTTTTGAGGTTTTTTAATTGGTCAGTGAACCAGGGCGAAATTTTCTCCCTACAGTGCACCATTCGTAGAAGGGCTATCTTGTCCAGTGCCTTACCGACGGCGGACTCCAGGTGCATAGCTGCAAGATTGACATTTTCCTTTGGATCTGTTTGGTCTATCGCAAAATTCTCAGAGAAGGCAGCTAAAGTTATCTTTTTCATGTTTCTACAAGATTTTTGGTTTTTATTTCTTATGATTTCTGGTCTGTGGCTATTTATGGAGAATTTTACAAGAAAGTGATCAGTCCACAGTAGTGGAATAGGGGTGGCTATCGAGACATTAGGAGAGTTGGTGAATAGGAGATCAAGCATATGACCAGCTTGATGGGTAGGGCCAGTAATCTTTTGTGTCAGATTGAGGGTGTTCATAGAAGAAATTACATTTTCTGTGTCAGTATTAGACGGGTCGTCAGCGTGATAGTTAAAATCACCCAATAATAAGAAATAGTCCGCTGTCAATACGTGAGGGGCTATAGTTTCCAATAGGATGTTGGCAAAGTCTCCTTTATTCCCAGGGGGTCGGTATAGCAAAGCCCCTTTCCATGTTTCTTCTTTTCCCAGGCTGTTCACTCTGAAAACTATGATTTCAGATTCATTTACCGCGAGGCTTTCTATAATATGAACATTCATGCTCTCCTTAGCTGCTACCAGTACTCCTCCACCTTTTCCCCCTGTTCTATCAGATCTAGCTATAGAATACTGCTGGGGAAAGGCTATATGAAGATTAGGGATGGCGTGCTCGTGTAGCCATGTCTCAGATATAAAGCACAGGTCTGGTTTTTCGAGGTCAAGAAGACTCCATATCTCCAGAGCGTGTCTTGGGATGGTCCCTTGCGCCTACCCCCTTTAAGGCCCTGCTATTTTTGCAAGGCTGGTCAGAAATGCACTTCTCGGAGACAAAGCCCTAATGTAATAGGCTGCAGATGTCGATGTGAAAGCCTCGCAATGTGCAAGCTTTAATTTCTGTTTGTCAGAGAAGCTTTTCCAAGCAGTGATTTCTCCATCTGTTTTCATTTACTTCTAAACCCCCATCTCACTGACCTTAAGGTCAAAATCTGCCTCGCGTGCTCCGAGCTCCTCAGCCCCCCTCTCTATTCCCTCACTCGAGCTGACAAAGACAAAAAGCCTTCCTAACTCTTTCAAACCTGCAATAATCAACCCTATTGAAAAACACATGTTATATAAATGACTTCTTTAGGGACTAAAATGTATTTATTCTTAGATTACTAAAATATTTACTGTGAATAATTCACAGAACATAATAACATAACATACCAGCTTTAGAACAAATGTTTGCTACCACCCATGCAATGGTACTCATTTCATCAACCTCAAATGGATGAACGTCTCAGTAGGTCCAGCTAAAGTTAGAACCTTCAACCCTGATATTAAACACAAACCTCTGCACCGGGCACATTGGCTCACTGAGCTATGAAAAGCAGCCTCACATGGTAACAACCTGCAAGTTTGTATTATACACAAATGTATGCATTTACTGAAGCCTGTGACACTTTAAAGCTATTGTAAATGGCAAGAATGCTGTTTAAAAGTCTATTTAACTCAATTTTGACTTTGATCTCTGGGGCACTTGAAAATAAAGATCCTACAATTGCATTACTTGTTAATCATGGTCAGAATGTTCTTTACAGATTGCAGAGATTGGACATTAGACATATCTCATGTAATTCCTTAGAAAAATGAGTTTTTACGCCTGTGAAAACCCACATGCTAATGTCCTGATTATGCAGTAACACACAACTTAAATTAAATTCTAATGCTAGGAGGTCATAGTATGAGTATTAAGCTTTATAAATATTAAAAAACGAGTTTAGAAGCATCTATTTATAATAATTATTTTTCATAATTAATAATTATTTTTACTAAACCCAATCATTTTTGATAATTCCACATATAAAAGCAAGCTGAATCCCTTGCCTGTCATTTTTAGACGCATTCATTTATGAGCCTAAGCACAGAAGCCTAACTGAAAACATGACAGATTTTCGCGCCACTTTTTTCTTTTTAAAAGGACAATTATCATTTAGCAACAGAACCAAGAATATGCTTACAAAAATGCTTAAAGAGAGGAAAACCGAATGTCTTCCTGTGATACAAAATAATGAACCTTATTTTTGTAACCCTGTAAAACACTATTCTGAAATGCAAAGTTCCAACCGTGAATAACTAACGGCTAAGTCCTGGCTAAATAAACATTCTGATGTTATTCATGGTCTTCAAAAAACAACATCTGCTTACTTAACGGCAGTAAGAGCCCTGCACAGTGTTGAAACCTGAGCACGGTGGCAGTCTTACTTAAAACAGACATTTCAAGTTTTAAAATGCGTGTGCAATAAGATGCATTTACATTTTAGCAAAAATTCACTTTAGCTGAAGTGTTTGCCTGTTTACATGTAATACAATGAATGTAAGTAAAAAATGCTATAAATACGTTTTTCTACAAAACACACCATTTATTTTTGAGGCCTTTCATATTCCTACTGAATGTGAATTTTAATTTTATCTATTTTTTAAGCATTTAACAGTTTGTACATATGCGTTTTTACTTAGTCTATAAATTAAATAGCAACATATAGCTATTTTAGCATATCACATGGTAAATTGCTGGATTTTTATTTAATTTCTACTTAATATTAATTAATCTGACATTTTACTTAACAGACTGAAAACAAAAAAACCCACACCACATATTGAGCTAATTTCAGACATAAACAGAAAGGGTTCAAACACTCAGGACACACAATACAGCGATTTAGCCATTTGTTTCATAAATTGCACCATCGCTATTCACTTACAGAAGTGACACTAATGGGAAAAACCACATAGACATTTAAACACACATTTAACCCACAGATCAACATATAGGACTGAAACAAAGGACAGCCCACATACTGTACTTAAACCAAACCATTTGTAAATACTAGTTGTAGAACAAGTTTCTACGGCGCCTGGTAGGTGCCCCGCAGAGTACACCAATTGTTCCCCTATTGTTCGATCTGGGAAGGAAAAAGATTGAGGACCTGGCTCGGCTGCGCCCACTACTATTTTGGAGACGGATTATGTCAACACCAGAGCTAGGCCACTATGCTGCTGCACTTATGGACATCATCAAGTCGGACCGATTTCATACAATCGTATGGCTCAAAGAAATTCGGAGCATGTTGGTAAAACTCCACCTTGATCACCTTTGGACCAACACTGATACAACTGCTTTTTCATCTAAGGAGACTTTAAAAAAACTGTACTGGGATATGATTTGGCATTCTGTCTTTTGTTCCAAACCAATCACCAAGTCAACCTGCCGTTTTTTGGAGATTAAATCTGCTCCATCACGTGAAACATACTGGCACCTCATCACAAGACCCATGGACAGAAAACTGTACTTCCAACTTAGAATTGGAACTCTGCCCCTTAATGCTTTTTCACAAAAGTGGTTGCCGAATAAGGACAATAAATGCAACCATTGCAAAGACATAGTTGAGGATGTTTCGCACTTTTTGTTTGTTTGTCCTCTTTATGTCCGTCCAAGAAAAAGATGGTTAAAACCAGCGTGCCAGAATTTAGGGACACGCAGGTGCCTTGAGGCGCTTAGAATATTGGAAACAGACTGTACTCCTCATTTAGCGATTGCAGTAGCAAAATTCTTAGGATGGGCATGGATCATTCGCACTCGCACTTTAGTTGGCGGAGATGTAGACAATATGATGTCATTTTTGTGCCCCATATTAATTAATCATGAACAATGGATGTAAAGTTTTTCTTTTTATTACTAATGTTTTTATTCTTAATCATGAAGTGACAGCATAACTAGTTTAATGTGAGTTTTAATAATTGAATGATTTTAAGCTTAGTATTTATTGATGTAATGATAGGGTGTTTCATGCTTTTATGACAAGCTGTCGAATAAAGCTTTTGAATTTGATTTGTAAAAACTAGTTGTAAGTCATATTTACAAGAAACGCTTCTCAATAGTGTTCCAAAAGACTGCAAAAAAAACATTCCAACAGACTGCTGTATGTCCAAGAAGCCAAAATACACTCAATTCACTAGTTTTGGCTGGCAGAGCACCAGAAATCGCTCTGCATATCTCTATTCATAAAATTGCACAGAACAAAGGATCCTTATATGTATAATGTCCATATTTTAATTCCCTGGGGATACAAAATCACCAAGAAAGAAATATGTTTTTATACCCAAACCTATTTAAGTATTCCCTCTAGGGGAGCTAGCTAATTTTAATTCACATCTCACTATGGTACCTTCCAAAAAGCAACACATTCTTTGATGTGAGCTTGAAAACAGGCATGCCAAAAATATTGTAGAATATACAATATTATACCCAAAGTAGTGCTTAAAGTACTCTTCGTACGTTGCACCGTTCAACAAAACCAGATAGAGAAAAATCTCCTCATTACTAAGCATGGGCGAATTTTGCGAATCTGGCGTTCGCAAATTTTGCGAATTTGCGAACTCACAATCCGCAAAATCCGCGAATTCTCGCAAATTTGCGGATTTTTTTTTGTGTTCGCAAGGGTTTCTGCCAGTTCGCGAGGGTTTGGTACCAGTTCGCAATTGCGAACTTACTTGTCGGCTCGCAACGGTCGCGACTATGTTGTTTCTACATCTGGTTCATCATCACAGGTTCCCAGCACCCTCTGTTTCACCACTGCCACCCTCTGTTTCACCCATGCCACCCTCTGGTACATCAATGCCACCCTCTGGTTCATCATCACTGTAGATTATGGGGGGGGAAAGCAAGCACACCTGCCCTGCTTCAACTGACATGAATTAATTTGGGGTTGGTTTATTAATGTGTCACTGTTTTAAAATTCCAGGTCTGGCACCTGCTTCCTTATCAGTAATTTGCTTTCTGTTGCAGTGCAATTTTTTTTCCAGGACCTTTGTGGCCTACTTGTAGCTATTCTATGAGCCTGCTGTGAGGGTCAGAGCAGGGTCATACAATTGTTGCAACTAGCAACTGAACTCTGGAGGGGCCCCAGTCAGGAAGCACTACAGGGAATGGTTACTAATGATGAGTTTGAACTCTTGCACCTGCTGATGAGTGCTTTCAGTTTTGCAAAACTCGTTTTTCTGCAATTTCGCGGGATTCGCGGGGTGCGAACGTGCGCGAGATCGGATTCGGAAGCAGCAAATTTGTGCGAATATACGATTTGTTTTTTTGCGGGGTGTTAGTTCGCAAGGTTTTGTGCATTTTAGCGAGCCGCTTGTAGCACAAGGTGCGAAGTTACCCACGCGGTCGTTCAAGGGCGCGGCCATCTTGTTTGCATGACGTATTTCCGTTTCCGGGCGCGAAGTGTAATCTCGCAAAGTGTGCGGCTCGCCAGTACAATTTCGCGGGTGTTCGCGAGGAAAATCTCGCACGAACTTACCCGCGCGGTCGTGAACGGGCGCGGCCATCTTGTTTCTCATTCATTGCTATGGTTCTGGGCATGCTTTTGGTATCGTCTCGGTATCTCTGCCATCCTTTGCTTGTTTGAATTTTTTTTATCTATTTTACTTATTATCTATCTCTCTATTTTTCTTGCTCTATATTTTTGTGTTTTCTGCTACTTTTGGTTAATTTTAAACTACTTTTTTCAACTCTTTACTTTTCTTCTCTTCCCTATTCTATTTTCTTTATTATTTAGCTTCCTTTCTGCCCAGACCATGGTGAAGGGAGCCGGGAAGCATTCTGAGAAGGGGAAGGGTCCCGCACCCCGTGCCCGGCTCCCGTGCGGGCGTTTGAGGGGGGAGCAGGTCGTACCCCGGGAGATCTTTAGCCCGGAGGAGGTGGGCGCACTCATTTTTTATGTTCAGCGCCGCCTCCCCAGGACCATCATGGCAGGCGGCAGGATCGGTGTCGGGTACGGGATCCGGGAGCGCCGGAAGCGGTGGGAGAAGGTGTGCCGGGCAATGTACCACCACTCTCGGGTCCTGCGCACCTACAACCAGGCCACCCACCGCTGGACGGATGTCCTGGACCGTGAGCGAGATCTGCTCGACCTGCTTGGCCTAGAGATCCCCGGGCTTGGTGAGTAGTAGTAGCTATTTCTTTACTACTCTGTTTTCTCCTGCTCTGTGTGTTATTATATAGCAAATTTTTGTTTTTTACCAAGAGCAATAATGCTGCTCATTACATTGTAGGTAAATTATATTTCAAAATCTTCTGTGCATTTCAGGTGCACTGCTCTCCTTCTCAGTAGTGTTGCTACTATACTTATGTGTTTTCGATTTTGTGTTCATTTCATTGGCCTGTGAAATTATGTATGAGTGTAGTTTAAAGAACTGCGTAATGCTAGACACTAAAGTTCAGATTTTTAATTACCGGCGCATCCCTGCAAAGTAGCAGGGATGCGCCAGTAATTGTGCGCCATGCCACCATCACCCATGGTGCGCCGTATTTACAATGCGGCGCACCATGGGCCCAAAACGTCACCAAAGCGTTACGCATCTGTGCCATAAAGGCGGCGCATTGCTGGAGTTGCGTCGCAACGATGGCGCAGCTCCATCAATGCTCTGGGGTGCCCTATCTCCCCAATGCTGCGTCAAGCCGTACGTCTGCTTCAAGCAGGTGCAGGGTTTGAGTCACGCATCATTGTCGTTAAAGTGAGTGATTGAAATCTTGTAGATTTCCCTCAGCCACTTTTAGGATGCGTTCCTGCGCAGGAACGCCCCCCCTTGCGCCGGAACGCCCCCTGATGGCGCAGGGCTTTACAACGTGATGCATCTCCCATATGCGTCACGTTGTTAATATACGCCGTACCATTGCGCCTCTTTTGTTCTGCCGCTGCGTCACAAAAGTCACGCAACAATGGAGCAAAAGAGCCGCAAGGGGCTTCTAAATCAGCCCCTACAGACTCAAGTCCAGTCCTTCCTTTGTACACATGGCAATAAGAAGAAATAGTGGTGGTGGATTGATAGTTTGAGTATTTTAATGACTGGTTAATGTAGTAGAAACTTTAGTGTTGTCGCTGATCTGCAATCACGATGGACTTTGTCTGTCACTTTGCGTGCTGCTGACTGCTGCCTGCCAATCCTAGTCAAACCTTTTTAGTACTTTGTTTAGTGAGTTACATAAGAAGTTTCCAATTCGACGGTCCGCAAATCAAGCAATACTAATAACGTAGTAGACCACATGCGATCGGTCAATAATATATCCTGTGGAATAGTTGTCTATTTGCTATTTCGCCAAAATATTTTGTTATTGTTCTTTTGAAATGTTTGATTTGGTTGACAAATATCATCCATGTTTTCTGGTCTTTCTTTCTTTCATGTTGTACATCAGCTCCCCCCAGGGGCAAGAGGAGGACACAGGAGGAGGGTGAGGGTGCTGTTCAGGATGCAGGCCAGGATCGGGCAGGCGAGGGCTCCTTTGCTGGCCCCAGTAAGTTTTAATTTTAATATAGAGTACTTATTTTTTACTAGCGTTCCTCATTCCATTTTTTCTAAATCGTCTTTGATCTTCTTGTAGACTGGATCTAAATTCTTATCCTGCCTGGACTATGACTCCCTGTGGTATTACTAGATTATTCTTATTAGTATGTCTGTGTAGCTAACTAAGATTGCACATTTGGCAATTCCATTGGACTCCCATTCTAGTCAGCAATAGCTCTATGCACTGAGTGCAGTCCTCTGGGATTGTCCATAATGTCTTTTCAAGTCTTCTAAATGTTTATGCTTTGACAATTGGCAACAATAAAAAGGCGAATGACCACCAAGAAAGAATAAGATACTACTTTACTTTTGGTTTGGATAGTAGGACAATCCATTCTACTACTGTTCCAGGGACAAATCTGCACAAACAGAACTATGGACACTAAATAATGCATTGCTTAGCTTATCAATTATAATAGGTGCTGTTAGACTTTCCACATACCTCAGTGATAACAGACTTTGTAGTTGAACCCCCAATCTCCTTACTGACTAGATAGTGTGGCAGAGTCATTTATCTCCCAAAGTCACCGATGATTGATCCCCAATGATGTCAGAGGCACGGACTCATGCTTGCAAAAATTCCAAAACCTTTAGCTCATCCACTCTAGTCTGGAGGACCAAAAACCACAGAGTCTATTTAAGTTTAAAAGCTTTATTAAAAGTAAACACATTTATTAAAATCAAGTTTGTCATAAAAGTAAACGTTTAACTGAAAATGGAAAAGTGCTTAGTGCTGATGATTAATTGGACACATTTCTTGTGGTCGAGCCGAGCTCTCACCTGGTTTGAACTTGATCCTGCTCGTGTTCTTAGAAGTCAAGCTTCTGTCTGTTAGGAGAAAAAGTGGTGCGTGTTAAAAATAAAAAGCAAGCATTCATCAGTTGTGCCAAAAAGTGCAGTAAGACAACAGCCTTCCCTGTAAAAAGGGACATTTTTACTTTAGAGTAGACAGTCACAAATTATTACATTGTATTCTGTTTTTTTCACATTTCTTTCTTCCTCCTAGACCAAATATTATATAGTAGTGAGTGGTGTATTCTAACATTATTAAATGTACTTTGTAGGTGGAACATCTAGAGGCGGGGCCAGCGCGGAGGTGGTGGCATTGGACGAGGGGAACAACTCTGGGGAGGAGGCGGTGCAAGTGCCGGACAATCCTGTGAGGGTTCACACGGTGGTGGCGGGCAGAGGTAAGCTATATGTTCCTTACTTATTGAGATTGAAGACTGCAGAGTGTGCTTTCTGCACGGGTGTATTATAAATCAACCAGGTAGTAGCCTCCTCTAAATGTACTTCGACTTAGCTGTGAAGTTTTTGGCGAGAAGAATCCCAATCATATCTGAGATGAACTTGATGGATGGGATGAACGAAAAGCGAAAGAAGGGTGTAAGTAAGTGTGGAAGGATGAGAAATGTAATGATGACTGGCAAAGAAGAATGATATGTGTTTGCTTGGTCCCCGAGGTGGCTGGGAAGGAAAGAATATGGTATGGTGCATGGCTGGGTGAATGATGAAGCAAGGATGGGTGGAAGGAGAACAGCCTGTTTATAGTATATGCACACAACCGAAACTGTATGTGTGCATATACTTTGAATGGATGGATGCCTGGATCATTCATGGTACTATCTGACTCTTAGATAGCATATGTGTATCTAGAGAGAGTAGACGGTCACTGGATGAACTAAGTGTTACTTTGAAGAGCATGTAACACCGCACCCGCACGTCCGTTCCAGTGTGGGAAAGGCAAGGAAAAGAAGTTGTAATTTTGTCCAAATACAACCATGAATAGTAGCAGTAGTTTGTATTGCAACTGCAAGCACAGCATATATCCGGTTATTACGGTGGACACTCCCTACCTCTCTTAATAACTTTAGTTTAGTAGTAGTATGTCAATTATGTGTGGGTGTATCACTGTTCACTCAATAATAAGCAAAGCACCTAAAGTCATCCCATATGTCATCAAATACATCCCATGTGAAGTGATAGATAATCAGATTATTTAGCTTCTTCATTTTCCTTTTCTAATACTCATTTGCACTATAGGGTGAAAGCTAAATTAATTAAGCAGTAGCCCTTTTAACAGAGTATTCTCAGTGCCACCCGTAATAGAAAAGTAAGAGCTTCACCACCTGCATGTACTGGACCGGTACAGTAACGCAAGTCTGTCTCACTCATCATGGCGTGCGTCTGTTTTTCTCGGGTGCAAGTTCACTGCGCTGGCATTATGCCGGCTTGCATAAGATAACGTACCAATTTTCCTAAACAAGAGAGAAGAAGAAGAATAAGACTGGTGTACTGTCATAGTCGACTGTAATGGAAGTCCATAGTGCGCGTAGAATTTGTTCCTTAAACTCCCACTAATATTAGAGCAAGGATGAAGAAGTCGGAGGTTACATAGATACTGTCCTCAATAGTTATGTACTGTGCTTTCAATTTGCTACTTGTACTGTGACACAACTTTCTGCTCAATCATTTTGTGTTAATCTTAAGGAGCATTGGTTACAGACTATGTCTTTCTTTCTTCATATAGTTGCTCCTTCCAAATCAAACAGACCATCAAGGAGGAAGGAGCTGGCTCGAATGGCCCGGCAACGGAGGCTGGATGGCACTGACGCTGAATATCGGCGGCTGGTGGCCCTGGAGGAGGAGGAGACGCAGTCTACCGGTACAACAACAACAACATCCACTGGGACAGCTATATCCTCCTCAGTGCCCCCACGGGCTGCCAGCAGGCGCAGCGCTCCAGCGGTACGGAGCCGGGCTGCCCCCCACAGGATTTGCAAGGCACGCCGGCGCCGCTTATGCCTCAGGGTGTCCTACCTGGAGCAGGAGGTCCTAAGCTATAAGAACTTGGTGGAGGGCCTCTGCTTCGACCATGCCACCCTCCGCAAGGAGCATGATGCCCTGGCCGCTAAAGTCAACAGCACCCTGCCGTAGTGTCCTTTGCCCCTTTTTTAGAGACTTTTGGGGGGTGGGAATTGGGAGTTGGGTTTTTTAGGGACTTTTGAAGGACAATCGTTGGGGTTAGGGAGGGTCTTGCGGGAGATTATTTTGTTAGGGCTATAAAAATATACTTTTTGAAACTTTATCTGACCATACCTGTTTTTTACTGCTTTTGAGTCTGGTGGGTGGGGGTTTAACAGTAAGTTTGTTTTCCTGAATAGTCCTAGGACTTTAGTAGTACTACCGTCAATCTCTCGTCTCTCCTAATACTCCATTATACTACCTCCAACCAAACGCTTATCTTACCTGTAATTTGTGTTTCAAAGTAGGGCTAGGCCCAGGGCTGGCTCCACGGGAAATGGCGATTAAGATTGGCAATCCAGGGCGGATGAAATTTCCTCCTCATTGCGGTGGTACTAGTGGTGTGACACAGTGGCAGTAGCATGCCTATGGAAAAAAAGAAAATGAAACCTGGTTTGTCCTTACTGTAGCATTACAACGGTATGATAGAGAATATAGCAGGTGACAGTACACTAGAACAGTGCCACAATGTAGCCTAACAAATGGTAAAGTATTGATAGTTTAACTTGTACTTGTATTGGATTTCTTTGACATTGGCTACTACTACAAGAAATAGTACTGAAGCTGAGTAAGTCTAGAATATATCCTCGGATTCCTTCACCAGCCTGTTGCTATGACCTTATCCTCCCCAGCAAGTGTGTGGAATTATTGATGTCATTTAGTCACACATCAAGCAAAACCACACAGCCCGGGGGAAGAGGGTTAGGGTTTGTAAAATGGATGGGAATGGGGGTTTCTTTTGGGGTAGGTTTTGTTGAGAGAAAAAAAAAAAGCACAGCATGGACAAACAATAATTGAACATAAAGAAATGTTTGGGTACAAAGCTAACCATAAATCTTTTATGTGACATAAAGGAAGTGCATGCACTACTGAATGCATTGTTACTGAAAAGTAAGTAGTACGTTCGACAACCGTGAATGACAGAATGCGACAGTATAGGGCTACATTAAATTAGGTTTAAAAAATAGCCGAAGTAAAACCTATAGAATGGCTGTAGGGATCAATTTAGAAGCAGAGAGAGATCCAAGAAATGCAGTCACACTCATAGAAGAAAACAATGGATACTGTATCTGTATGTTGTTGTAGTTGTCCTCCTGTTGAATTTGGTAAGTAAGTTGCATGCAGCAAACAATTCCTCTTATTAGCGGCACTCCTCCATTCCAGCTGACGCTTCGTCCATCAATGTTGGTGACCAGAAGACACCCTGTCCACTGCCTGCCTGGCGGATGCTGAATTGCGGCTCGCTAATGTGAAGCCTGACCCCATCCTTTATTCCCCATTGCACAGACTGAAACCCGGCCTGTAATTATTGAACGAAAAACAGCACTGATAAATAAATATAAGGTATGTACGCTGTGTAGTGCAAAAAGTCACACTTTGATTTTCCTAATAGACAGTACAATATTTTTGAAAGTGCGTACTCTGTCTGAGTCACCTTTTGAAGGATAAATAAGTATGGGCAAATTAATTTAGCGGATCTTTCCCCTCATGCTAGGTGTACTGTAAACTGTGTTTTAGAACAAAATTAGACCTTCCCAGCAGTGCTCCCACCCAGACCCTTACAAAAGCCAGTCGCAAAAATGTAGAAGACCCCCAATCAGATCTCAAAAAACGAGGCCTAGCAGAAAAGTGGTGACAAAACGTACTTCGAAAGTAAAAGTAGGCCCAAATACCCCCTTAGCCACCGTGGATTGTATTCAAACCACTTGCAAGCAAGCAAAAGTATCCATAGCCAGCATCGCTCCAAGACTCGAAAACCCCCCCACCCAAACACATGCAATAGAAATACTGCTAACCCTAATGAGCCCTAAGTTAAGAATAGTGGTAAAGGCTTTCTTTAACTATGCCAAATCCCCCCTTTCCCACCATGGATTTTCTTCAAATGACTTGCAACCAAAATTACACATTCTCACGAGTGCTCTAAGACCCCAGAACTCAGTTGCAAAAATCTAGAACACCCCGAAACACATGCAATCCTGCTGCTAGGGCTAACCCTAACGAACCCTAAGTTACAAAAAGTGCCAAAAGGCTTTTCCTTATGGATTTTGTCCCAGCCCCTTCTATCTGGTATTAGACCTTCCCAGGAATGCCCCAAGACCCGCCAACCCACCCGCCAAAAAGCACAACACCCCCAAACAGCCAAAAAGGAAAATCTCATACTTACAATATTTGTCGGCCTTCGGTCCAAACGCGCTGTGAAGCTAGGCCATAACTCCTGTTTTCCACCACGGATTTCCTGAAAAGCAAATGCAATCAAGATTAGACTGTCCCAGCAGTGCTCCCAGACCCCAAAACTCACCCACAAACACCCGGAACCCCCCCAAAGAGCACCTCAAAGGCAAGCAAGTCAGCAAAAACACAAACAAATTTCCACCTCCGATTTGGTCCAAACCACTTTTATGCGGTATTAGAGCTTCCCAGCAATGGCCCCAGAGCCGTCAACTCACCCGCAAAGAAGTAGAACACCCCCACAAGTGCTGAGTCTTTCTTCATTAGGCGTAATCCAGCCCTCTGCTTTGATGGAAATAGGAGTCTGGAGGAGGAGGATAGAGGAGCATGTTCTTCTGAACTTGTGAACCTGAGGAATGCAGACTGCGGCACCTTCAAATTAATAAGCAAACAAGTGAAGACAGTTCTGCTGATGGGCTTGTTTTTGTGATTAGGTGATTAAAGTTTGAATTATATTAACTGTGCACAACAAAGAAAGACAGACACACAGGAATAAAAGTGAATAAGGACGAAAAAGAAAGTTATTGATTCATTGTCTCATTTTCAGGGCTCTGTGTCAGGGTCCAGGAATAAGAATAAGGCTTCCTCATCATACTCTGTGAATTCAGGCAGGGTGAGCTCAGTGTCACCTAACAGAGAAGAAATTCCCTCATCTATGTTGCTGTCCGCCTCGTCTTCATCCGGCGTGCTTTCTCGTACTTTGTAATCTGGTGGTGCTGATTCATCTTGATCATTGTTAACCTCTCCACATTTTTGGGCGAGAGGCGGCTCCGTTTGGGAGTCACAATGCCACCAGCAGCACTGAAAACACGTTCAGAAGACACGCTTGCGAGTGGGCAAGACAAGTAGTTTAAAGCCAGGTTGGAGAGCTGTGGCCACAATTCTTTTTTCCCATGCCAATACGCCAATGGGTCAGCATCAACATAGACCTCTGTTGAGTCATTCAGATAGTCCTCCACCATCGACTCAAGGTCCTCCTCCAAGGTTCCTCCACTTTGCTTAGCTTTTGCTGTGACCTTTTGACAACCATACCCAAGCCAAGTTAGCCAATCCTCTTCAACATCCAATGTTACTGTTGTGTCTGGTGCAGATGATCCGGTTGCCGGTGTCTTTAACGGCTGAGAGGTCACTTGTGCCACAGCCACACGTGCAGAAGTGGATTGTTTTGACTGGGGATGGCCTGCTGATGCTGATGCTGATGTCCTGCCTTTTTCTTCAATGAGCTGCCGTTCTCTTTCAAACCTCTTGGCTGACAAGGCTAGCCAACGTTTGTACTCTTTATCATCTTCATCAGCAAAAGGAAAGAATGCTCGGCCTGCCATCGCCTTTTTGTAGCGTGGATCCAGAATAGTAGCACAAATGTAATGCTGTTCTGAGTGGATCTTTTTAAGACGTTCATCACCTTGTAGGCGCTCTAATAATTTCTCTGCCAAAACAAAAGGGTCTTGGTTTTTTTCATTTTTTTGAAACACAGAAGACACCGCCTTCAGTTGGTGCTCCTGCATGTACAACAATGGGATAGCTTTTCCCAAATTACAGTCCTCCTTGCTGACTGCACGCGTGAAGACCTTAAAAGGACGAAGCATGTGTGTCAGGCTTTTAACTATTTCCCATTGCGCCGCATCCATCCTCAGGTCCTTGTGAGCTGTACCCTGTTTTAAGAAATAGTGATCGAGTACCGTATACTGCTCATACAGACGCTCAAGCATGTAGAAGGTTGAGTTCCAACGTGTTGCCACCTCCTGGATGAGTGCTTTCACTGGCATTCGACGTTCATGTAGCAGGCTCCTCAGATGCTTCCGGGCCTTAAAAGAATGGCTGAAATGGTTGCACATTTTTCGGCAGGTGTCCACTACCTCGTACGCTGGACTGTCTTTATCACTCATGAATTTTTTAGCAACCAGGTTTATACAGTGCGCCAAACACGGCACTCTGAAATAGTGACCCTGCTCCATGGCCTTAACTACATTGGCGCCATTATCCGTGGAAACATAACCAACCTGGCGTTTTTTTGGGGACAGCCAGTGAAGGACGTTTGTGTTAAACTCATCCAAAATGTTTTGTGCTGTGTGACGTTTCTCCAAGCCAAACATGGCTAGTGTTGCATGTTTCCGAGCAGCTTTAAAAACTTGGTCCGGGTCAACACCTGCGTTTAGCTTTGCTTTAACCCCTGAAAAAGAGACCCAGTGTGCAGTGATGCACATGTAATCAGCGCCTGCGCCACTGGTCCACATGTCTGTTGTCAGATGTATAGTGTGAACAGCACTCTTCTGCAAAGCTGCCCCAATCACCTCCAGCACATCTTCATGTAGTGCTGGAACCGCAACTCTGGCAAAATAGAACCGGCTAGGAACCTTCCATTTAGGGCAGAGCGCTGCCACTAATTCTAGAAAACCAACCCCTTCTACAAAAGAAAAAGGGAGAAGGTCCAGAGCTAGCATTTTAGCCAGCTTAGTGTTATACAGACGCGTCAGTGGGTGGTTGAGTTCATATTGCGCTTCTGTAAACAACATCTTTTTAATGTTGCCCTGGACCAAGCATTTACGGGATGATGATGATTTCTTCGACCAAGTTACGCTCGCTGATGAACTTTTTCGCATTGGTGTCTCACTCTCTCCCACACTCTTAGTGTGGCTCACATGGGGTGTGCTGCTGACAGGGGTACTGGGTGTAAGTGAAGTGTTTGACACGTCTTCTTCCTCCTCGTCATCATCAGATGAAACATCAACGTTTTCATTACGTGAAATTCGGGCTTCCTTGATCGCCTGTAGGTGCGCAAACCATTTGACAGCGTGCTTTCTTTCAAGATGACCTCTCTGGCCTCCGGTACCATAGTTGGAACCAAACTTACCACGACTAACTGCCAACTTACAAATGCTACAAATGGCAAAGTCTTCCTTTTTTGGGCAAACACTAAAGAAGTCCCAAACTGCGGACTTGAAATGTCTTTGGGGGCCGGAGGAGGCGGCGATACTGGTGGTGGCGGTCCTGCTGCTAATGCCAGATGAAGTGGAGGATGTGGATTGCCGAACTTCAGTACGTTTTGCACTTTCACCACCACTAATTGAGGTCGAGGTGGATGGAGGTCCCTTCCGGCGAGTAAGAAATATGGAAGCGGTAGGTGTTGGTGTACTAGTTAACTCCAATGATTGTGGTGTTTCTTCCATTGCCTCCTCACCGACAACATCATCACGCTCAGCAGCTTCTCGGGCTAGGGTCAAAATGTCTTTTTGCTGCATGCCCGCTGGGGCTGTAGTGACCTTTATGATGACTGGTTCGTCGTCATGAGAGCCTTCATCAGCAGCAGTATCCGCCACTTCTTGTTGAGCCTCATCACACTCCATAACTATGAGTTTTTGGACGAACTTCCTTTTACGCTTAAGTACCTTTGTCAGATCATGGTGTGCCTCACTCTCAGACGGCCGTGGTGGTTCCCAATTTTCATCCATATCATCAGAAGGAGGTGGGCTTGAACAAGATGTAGACCTCACCCTTGATCTCTTCCTTGCTAGGGGTGTGGAAGACAATCAATGATCATCAGGAGGAGTGGCTTCCTCAAATGATACCTCGCCTTGATTGTCGATTTCCTGATGTGCCCCTACTTCGGGAGGAACAACTATTGTGGGCACTTGTGACCCTCCATGCACCTCTACTTGCGCATCTCCTTGCACTGCCTCTCCTTCCACATGTACTTGGGCTTGTACTTGCACATGTGGTTGTTGTTGCGGCTGTGGTTGTTCAACACTCGTCAGATTAGTTACAACAACCTGTGTTGATTCAGGGACATTGCTGCTACTTTCTTGCGATGAGCCAACATCACTGGTCGATGGTGATTGAACAACTAGACTAAGTGCCTCTGCAGCACTCAAGGGCTTGGACTTAAGTTGGTGTGGTGGTGGTGGTGGCACTGAGCCCAATGGTACGGGGGTGCTGCTCCCAGCTTGGTCCCCAGCAGATCCTGCTGCTGCTGCAGGCTTTTTTTTTTTTTCTCCCAAAAAACGTGGCGGGCGGCACACCAGTCTCCTTGGTAACTTGCTTCTTCTGCTCCTTACTGGCAACTTTCTTGCTAGAGGAGCTACGGGGAACTTTTTTGGGGGCCATCTTCTTCAGAGTAGGTCAGAACAGCAGGCCGCAGTTGCAGGAGTTGCAGAGTTGTCTGTGGCCAGACGTGACGTCGCGTGACGTTATGCTGCGCACAGTACCGCTGCAGGACTTCTTCCTGGCACTGGTGGTTTTCTTGAGTCTTGTGCACCTAAAAGCAATGGAAGACAGAGGAACATCAGTTCAGTTATACACCCCAAAAAAATCGAAAAAACACAGAAAAATCAGCACAATCCCATGCCCTCCATGATGGTCAAATTCAAGACACCCCACAGAAAGACTAGGCACATGCACCACTCACTACCCCTGGTGAAAAGGGCCGCAACAACAGCCCAAAAAAACGAAAATCACAGAAAAATCAGCACAATCCCAAGCCCTCCATGATGTTTAAATTCAAGACACCCCACAGAAAGACTAGGCCTATGCACCACTCAGTACCCCTGGGCATAAAGGTTGAAAGCTAGGCAAAATGGTTGCAGAACTAAGAACACTGCCTGCATTCAAAATGCCCCCCTCCCTCCCAGCACATGGCCAGGGCCTGTAGCAGCACTCAAAATGGCCCCCACCCACATGGCCTGTCCCCATGAACACCCCAAAAAATCGAAAAACACAGAAAAATCAGCACAATCCCATTCCATCCATGCCCTCCATGATGTTTAAATTCAAGACACCCCACAGAAAGACTAGGCCCATGCAACACTCACTACCCCTTGTGAAAAGGCCACAAGTACAGACCAAAAAAACGAAAATCACTGAAACATCAGCACAATCCCAAGCCATCCAGCCCCTCCATGATGTTTAAATTCAAGACACCCCACAGAAAGACTCAGTCCACCCACCACTGAGTACCCCTGGGCATAAAGGTTGAAAGCTAGGCAAAATGGTTGCAGACCTAAGAACACTGCCAGCATTCAAAATGGCCCCCTCCCTCCCAGCACATGGCCAGGGCCTGTAGCAGCACTCAAAATGGCCCCCACCCACATGGCCTGTCCCCATGAACACCCCAACAAATCGAAAAACACAGAAAAATTAGCACAATCCCATTCCATCCATGCCCTCCATGATGTTTAAATTCAAGACATCCCACAGAAAGACTAGGCCCATGCAACACTCACTACCCCTGGTGAAAAGGCCACAAGTACAGCCCATAAAAACGAAAATCACTGAAAAATCAGCACAATCCCAAGCCATCCAGCCCCTCTATGATGTTTAAAATCAAGACACCCCACAGAAAGACTCAGTCCACCCACCACTGAGTACCCCTGGGCATAAAGGTTGAAAGCTAGGCAAAATGGTTGCAGACCTAAGAACACAGCCAGCATTCAAAATGGCCCCCTCCCTCCCAGCACATTGCCAGGGCCTGTAGCAGCACTCAAAATGGCCCCCACCCACATGGCCTGTCCCCATGAACACCCCAAAAAAATCGAAAAACACAGAGAAATCAGCACAATCCCATTCCATCCATGCCCTCCATGATGTTTAAATTCAAGACATCCCACAGAAAGACTAGGCCCATGCAACACTCACTACCCCTGGTGAAAAGGCCACAAGTACAGCCCAAAAAAACAAAAATCACTGAAAAATCAGCACAATCCCAAGCCATCCAGCCCCTCCATGATGTTTAAATTCAAGACACCCCACAGAAAGACTCAGTCCACCCACCACTGAGTACCCCTAGGCAAAAGGCCCCAAAACAGCCCAAAAATCGAAAATTCCAAAATTGTAGTTGCAGCAACTGTAATGCCCCATACAAACTTACTTGTGAAATTTCTAATCCAAAAGTGATCCAAAGAAAGTCAAAAAGGCCTCAAATCCAAATATCCAGCAGCATCCACAAAAAGTAATCCTTCCAGCTCCAGATCCAAATGAAAAGTGACCAGGAGATGGACAAAGCACTGGGAGGAGCCTGCTGGACAGGAACAGGAAGTTGGAGACTGTGGGGCACTTCCTTCCTCCCACCCCCCCCCCCCAAAATGGACTCCTCGCAAAAAAAGTGCAGGCAAATGTCAACCTGAGGAGTTATTCAGATAAAAAATCATCATTTCCAGAAGGTTTATGCTGCTTGCTGGTGGATTTCTTGTGCAGAATTGCAAATTTTGTATTTTCGCAGGTGCGAGATTGTAGCTGCTCGCCGCATCTACAAGGTCGCAATTGCGAATTCCCGCGATACCTGATCACGGCGTACTCGCGTTGACAAACTCTCGCTGTGCAAGGTGGCAAGCCGCGATGACGTAATCACGCTCGCCAAACTCCCGCGGGATCCCGCAGCAAGATCCAAAATGGCGCAGCACTCGCAAAATATCGAGAAAAACAACTCGGCAAACGCTGAATGACGGTAAGTGAACGCCGCGCGCCGCAAAATTGTATCACCAAGAAAAAAAAATCCGCAGCGTGCGAATTTGCGGATTTTGCAGGAAATTCGCGAATCTCGCGGATTGCGAATTTACCGAAAATCCACAAAATCCGCGAGCGGAGCGGATTTTACGCCCATGCTTACTCATTACCTGCCTACACAAATTGCAATTCGCATATACAAACCTATACAAATCCAAAGTTGTCCAACACAAATTCCAAAATTCCAAAGCTATACCAAACAAATGGTTGTGCAAATTCTAACTGCCAAGTTCTAAATGACCTAACGGTCTTTTTTTTTTTAAATACTCACACCAAAAAGGTTCCCAGTCAGGAGTGACATCATGTGGAGGATCAAAATCAGGAAGATCAGAAATATACTGGGCTTCAGAGACAAAGAATCCCCAGAACCTCCATACACAGAGTACCTCCTTAGTAGAGTCCTGTCCTGTCCTCCTCAGTAGATTTCTGTCTTCTGACAAGATCACTCCCTCAGATAGCCACTTCTCTGATGAGGCCCGCGTTGGCCGCGCCATTTGTAGAAATCAAAAATCCACTTCTCAGGGGTTCCACTAATACAAAGAAGTTGACACAGAAGCTGGAAAATAAAATAACATCTTTATTAAATCAAATTAGTGAGACTACGTCACACAGAAGCCTTAGCAACTGAATGAGGCAGTCTGCTAGAATGGTCTTACTTCACATCTTATATACTCTTTATCCTGCCCCAGGCATGTAAGGGAGTTGTACCAATTACATTCCTAAACAAATGGAAAATCTGGAGGGTCAGCAGGTGAAAAGCCTTTGGGGTTTTAGCAGGATATCGGCAAAACATTATAATTACATAGTTCACAAAGGTTAATCTGATTTAGATGGCACTGCAAGGCATGGCATGATTACATGTACAGTATCCCAACCCAAAGGTTAATCATTAAGAATGTCCCAAATTCAACCTCCAAAAGCCGGACAAACCTATAATTGAAAGCATAACCCATGTAATGAAGAAACATAAAAAGAAACAGTAACAGATGATGAACAAGATAAGGCATGTGCAAGGAAACTAAAAGTTAACGATGTCCTGAACATTGATTGGCAATCTCAGACAAAGATCAATCAGGGAAATTGGCTTTGCGAGGTCAGTTTCAGGTGAAGAGGTCAGTTTCTTACAGTTAATTTCAGAGTCAAAAAGAAACCTTAGTTAATGTATACATGGACTAAGAAGGCCAGGCCACTTTATTCGCCAGGCTACCTTCACAGGCCTACGTGAGGGCAACACAAAATGGTGGCACAATATAAAATGGAGTCAGTCTCGAGAATTACAGAACCTCACTTGGCGGATCTATGGCAGGATACTGCTGGTCCAGGTCCGGAGCTCGTCTATCAGACGACCGCCATGTTTGGTGCTTAGCCACGCCCCCCAACTGTACCAGACTTAAGGTATTCAAGTAAAAAATAACCGTGTAATTCTGTCCTGATTTGTTTTTTCTGGAGTCTTAGTAGTTTAACTGACTCGTTTTGTTGTTTGGCTGTGGTGCTCAAACTTATTACAGGGAAAAGGGGTGGTGCAGAAAATAGTTTCTGAATGTGATCCTCAGTAAATGAGAGTGTGTCCCTTTTGGACATGGTAACAGTCTGAATATGCCTGGTGTGGCAGATTTTAACCTAGCGAATTAACCCCCTTTGAAAATGGTATATGAAATACCCACCCGAGCGGTTGCTTTCTCTTAAAGTTATGAACAAGGAGAGGTTGGGCCCATTTACAGCACCCACACTAGGCCTAAATAATATATAACAGAACTATACAGTGTATGGGTGCTACAATTCATTTGGAGACAACAAAAAACGGAACCAGCGTATTGGATTTAGTGGTCTTAGTGATTTAATTCACCTTCAATTTACTTTGCTTCTTTGAAAAAAAGAGTTATGGACATTTCAAACATGTTGTACATGAAAGAACACCGGTTCAAGACATATGCAAAACATATATAATCACAGAAATTAATACAAAATTAAAAAACATGTGAATACATAAACGTAACAAATGATAGGCAGACCATTCCTTCATTTCTTGTTGAAAAGAATGGTGGTCAACAGATTTATACACTAGTCAAAATATGAATCCTGCCATTACAAGCTACTTGGGAGCGCATGGAACAACAGGCTGATTGCCATGTTTGTTGACTGCTTGTAGTCTAAACTGAATAATGTCTTGTCCAACTAGCTGGATCAACGCGTTTCGAAACCCTTGAAATCTTTTCAAAAAAATTATTTCAAAAAGACTGAGGGCCTCATTATCGAGGCTCCTAGCTCTACTCGTTGCACCGTGGGTGTGTCACTTTTTTGATGCTCCGGTGGCACAATGTGTTGCAGCATATTTACATGGCCACGCAAAGCCACTTTGCTTGGCTTTTCATGGCCTTGTAAATATGTGCCCCTTTCATGCAGAACACTGCCTGAAAGGGGTGTTCCATGGGTGTTGCTGTGAGTGTTTGCAAGCATCACCCATGGAATCTGCAGCATTCCTATATTTACGAGGAATCGCATACCTAGGAATGCACCAGAATCTAACGCCATCCTAGGGAGAAATATCCTCACCTCTCCTCGTTTTTATGTGTTTCTATGTGTGCTGCATTTTGCAGCACACATATAAAGAGGTAAGCAGCTCTTGTGATTGTTTTTGCACAAGAAGGTGTCCCTTCCTGCTCAAATACGATCACCCCTACAATGCAGACACCCTCGCACCATGGCACAGGGGTGCTTGCAGCCTATTGTGCACCAGCACAAGGGAAAAGGACAGGAATGCGCTTTATCTCATAGATATGGCGCATTCCTGCACTTCTCATTCGACGCAGGGAAGCGCAGCAAGAATCCTTGTGGCTCTGCCCTGCGCCAAACCCTTGTAAATGAGGCACAAAGGGTCACATGCATCAAGCTTGCATTTTGCGATTCCCAAATAGCGAATTTTACAGATTCGCTATTTGGGAATCGCAAAATGCTATGCATGTAGGAATCGCAAAAAAGTGCGAATCCTTAACGTTACCTAATAGCGATTCAGTAAATAGGGAATCACTATTAGGTAATGTGACTCCATTCATTCCAATGAACCTACAGGCCCATAGGAATTAATGGTTTTGCATTCACTAATTGCGACTACCAAGTTGGTAATCACAAATAGTGAATGCAAGCCAAGTTGATGGTAATTAGCGTTTCCTAAATGCACAGTTTGCATTTAGGAAAGGCTTCACGCATCTGCAGTGGGGAATCGCAAATTGCGATTCCCGTTTTGCATTTGCCTTTAAGGAATCTCAAAAAATTGCGTTTACCTAAATTGCGAATTGCCCAAAAGTTTCATGCATCAGAAAAGGCCATTTTGCGATGTCAACCGGCTGATATTTACGAATCGCACTGTTTGCAATTACAAAGTGGCTTGGTGCTTGGTGCATGTGCCCTAACGTGCCTGTCACATTCTCTGACAGTATTATTTTCATTCATTTGAACTAGAGGAACATTTTCTTTAAAACCTGCAAGTTATGTTGTAAGTTCCTGCATTGGAAATTCAATAAATCAACCCTTGGACAACAATTCAGATCATCTTAACTGGAAAGAAATGTATGTTTTCTTCAGAATAGAAACTAGTTTATACTTCCTTTGTAAATACCCAGCTCCATCTGTGCTCTGATGCCAAAGAGCTACACCTCGTGTTTTCAATTTAGCTTCGTATTTGCCATGTATCCATCAAAAGTCTGTGGCTGGTGGAGATGCCAGGAGGAAGCTGGCTCCCACGTCTGCCTATTGTACTGAATGTGAGGGAGGCAATGTTCCCAAACCAGACAGAAGTTCTGCAGAGATGATCATGACCTATTTTTAGATGAAAACGGAGGCAGCAGAAGGCAGCAGCAGGTACCGCTTGCCTTCAACAAAGGCCGCTTGTATAATATGCGGTCAATGACGGAGCACACCGACCTGTGCTGATGAACAGCCTTATGAAATACATATTTTGAAGCTGCTTCCAGGGAGCTGGGTGACTAAACATTTATACTGGAGCTATTAGAAGTCCTTGGTGGTAGGTTAAGGCAGGGGTTGCTCCAAACACCTATTCCCACTGTATCACGAAAACAGGACTCAGGGGATGCAATGTATGACAACTTATTGTGTTGCATTTTGATGTGTTCTGTTGTTTTTTTATGTTGCTGTGTTTTTGTGCTGCATTATTTTAATGGGATTTTGTTGTGCTATACTTCTGTTGTTGCATTGCACTGTGTTTTCACTTTTTTGTTGTGTTCTGTCCTGTTATATTTTAATTATGTTGTTATGTTGCTTTGTGTATGATATTGTCTTATGCTCTGTTGCTTACTTTTGATATGCAAACAAATGCTACTATATTTCCAACAAAAAGCAGCACGTGCCTTGAAAGTTCCACTGTCTAAGGTGGTCACATAGCACTGCTTCAGACACCAGTCAGCCCAAAAACCGAGGCTGAGAAATACACTTGGTGCTCCCAGTAATCCCTTTGCACGATACAACCCACATTGTATAAGGTGATGAATCTATCTATCTAGCGCCCTCACTCTATCTATCTAGCTATCTATCTGTCTGTCTGTCTGTCTGTCTATCTATCTATCTATCTATCTATCTATCTATCTATCTATCTATCTATCTATCTATCTATCTATCTATCTATCTATCTATCGCCGTCACTCTATCTATCTATCCCCCTCACTCTATCTATCGCCCTCACTCTATCTATCGCCCCTCACTCTATCAATCTATCTATCTATCGCCCTCACTCTATCTATCGCCCTCACTCTATCTATCTATCTATCTATCGCCCTCATTCTATCTATCTATCGCCCCTCACTCTATCAATCCGCAGCGTCCTTTTGGCGCACTAACTCACCAGGGAGATTATCGGAGAGATTATCGGACATCAGCAGGGTCCGCGTGGAGCTCGCCCGCCACAGAAGTGAAAATATTGAGGGCTGGTTGTTCCCCATTAGGACGCCTTACTTTGCTTGCTGGACTCAAAGTCCCAGGAGGCCCTGGGATGCCCACACCTGTACCGGGGCTTGACACCGCCTCCAACACCGATGCTCGTTAAAAAACCTCGCCGCGTCCTGGAGTGCTGTCCTATCGTTTGGGCGCATTAACTCACCAGGGAGATTATCGGACATCAGCAGGGGCTGCGTGGAGCTCGCCCGCCACAGAAGTGACTATTGAGGGCTGGTTGTTCCCCATTAGGACGCCTTACTTTGTTTGCTGGACTCAAAGTCCCAGGAGGCCCTGGGACGCCCACACCTGTACTGGGGCTTGACACCGCCTCCAACACCGATGCTCGTTAAAAAACCTTGCTGCACCCGCTTTGCAGGTGCCGCAGCATCATGGAGTGCTGTCTTATCGTTTGGGTGCATTAACTCACCAGGGAGATTATCGTACATCAGCAGGGGCCGCGTGGAGCTCGCCCGCCACAGAAGTGACTATTGAGGGCTGGTTGTTCCCCATCAGGACGCATTACTGTGTTTGCTGGACTCAAAGTCCCAGGAGGCCCTGGGACGCCCACACCTGTACCGGGGCTTGACACCGCCTCCAACACGACACTATATAATACTCAGCTATTACCGCAGTGCGGGAGCGTCCCAGGAGAAGCCCGGGACAAGGGCGGGACCGTCTGAGACCGTCCAAGGCCAGACGAGGCTTGGCTGGGCCTCCTCCCTGATACTTTGGTCAGTAGTTTTCTTATTTAAAGGACTGAAGCGTTTGGTGTGACTCAGAGACCCTTTTGAATCATTGTCTGCCTTTAACCGACGTGAGAGCCTATTTGGAGCTCCAGGAGCGTGCTTATAGCGGGAGGAATTTGCTGCCGTCCATGTAGCGCTTAACGTCCTCTGCACTTCAATAAGACGAACTGGGGTCGCTAAATTACCTGACATTGGGACACAATTGCGAACTAATATTGTGGTTGATTGTTGTACCTTTAATGATTGACTGATATTGTAACTGCTCTATTAAAGTCTATTTACGTGCTTTTTTTAGCAAATCATAGCTCATTAGATTGTAGGAAAAATGTCATTTTCTTACTCCGGGCTATGACCACTAAACAAAATGGGGCGGGCCAAAAAACAGGGGCTGGGGGAAGTATTGCTGGTACTCTGGATGCCTTTCTGGTTAGAGCTGGGAATATACTCCAGCACGAAATAACGCTAACGGAGAAAAGGCTCTCATTAGGAATTTACGCAGCCCAAAAAAGATCCTCTATGGGCAATATTCCACTTGCTAAATCTCCTGAGATAACGGCCCAACCTTTAGTCCTTGTAAATACTATAGATCACCCACAGGGAGCTATGGGGGATATAGCCCTAGGCCCAATTACAGAAGTCAGGATTGGTCATAATCCATCACCCCATGAGTGTATAACTGATGTGGTTGGTACTGTGTCTGAGGCTGCTCAAGATAGGAGTATGGTACCACCTAACTTGCACAATGTGGCCTGTTGTCCTGACCAGATTTCAACAACTGTTAAAACTCACGCCACTACTAATAAAAGGGAAATTTGCGTTACCCGATCGACCAGGCCGAAAAGGCCGGCCAGGGAATGTATAGGAGCAAGTGGTGGGTCGGGTGAGCCCTTGGCAAAACGTACAAGGGGCGGTCCAGCAACATGGTCACAAAAAAATGCCAAAGGGAAAACTAAGGCCTCTAAGGGTAAAACAACAGCTTTCTCTGATGTCGGGGAAGACTGTGAGGAGGTTCTTACCCCTGATGTCAGTGACCCATGCGACCCAGGGGGCACCCAGGCTTTTTGGGTGCGCATGGAGTCATTGATATCATCTACCCTTGCCCCCTTTTGGTCTAAATTGGAGGATATGGAGGACAGGGTTGCCAGTTTGGTCAAAGTTATTGAAGAAGGAAACAGTACAAATCAATCAAATGCCAGTGGGGGAAACATACCCACCACTTTTATAGGGAGCTTAGGGATAGGTGAGACCCTAGACAAGCAGGGAACCATTACGGCCACTAATCATTTGAATGCTAGGAAAGCCGTCTCAAAACCAGTAGAGCAAGGTGGAAGTATGATCCCTGGTAGTCAGACACTGTCAGCCGGTCAATTGCAGCAAAAATCAGCCCATCAATGTCACCCGCATCTCCCAGGGGCAGATCATTTGCAAGTTTTGAACAACCCGCCTGGGATGGTAAATGTGCCAAAAACAGGGCAAGCTTGCGGGCAGGATAGTCAAGCACACAGTAGTGGGTTGAAGCCTGCTCAAGACGTTATTGATCTACCACCAGCTGCAAGTCCCCTGGTGGTAGTCTTGGCTGGCGTCCCCCCACTGAGATCAGATCAAACTGAAACATGGTCCCAGTTAAAAAATAAAATGGTGGACTGGCTTACCAGGCACAAAGGCTTTAGACCCTTTCTTTCAAATAATATATTGATGGTGCGTAGAGTGGCATGGCTCGGCAACTCGCCTAAAAAATAAGGGGTGACTGTGTCATTGTGAATTTTAGTAGATGTGACTTTGCCCAAACGATTTTGGAAGCGCAAGATTATTCTTCTATTACTACTTGTATCGCTGTCCTCCCATTGGGTTACTTTTATAAACCCCAAGTGAGACTACAAGGGGGGATTAACTCACCAACTCTGGTTTCAAACAGATTCAAGGCTTTGTCTGGTTTAGACGAACAAGGCTGACTGCAGGATAGGGTTGAGTCCACAATGCTTCAACCAGCTATCAGACAGATGACAGAAGGGAGGTCACCGCCCATGACGGTTGACCGTGAAATAGAGTCCACACACCAATCTGTTCAACCAAATCCAGTTAGTATAACGGCTTTGGAAAAGAATGTAACAGGGCAGCCCGCAACCACGAATAAAGTAAAGATCCTTTCATGGAATATCGCTGGGTTGCGGTCAAAAAGAGAGGACACAAACTGGGAGGCTTTTCTGTCAACATGTCATGTTATTGCATTGCAGGGAACCTGGGAGGCCAGAGACCCTTATCACTTGGATATTATCTCTCCTTTAGTAAGTTTGCTGTACCATCAACAATGGGGAGATCGAAGGGGGGTCTCTTGTTATTATTTAGCCTCAAACTATTGTATAGACTAGAGTTGGTTGTAACAAATTCCCCAAACATCCTAACTGTTAAGATGGTGGGAAATGATCTTCCAGCCTTACTAGTGGTACATTTTTATAATTCTTTCACCAGGACAGATGAACTAGATCATTTAAAAGCGCTGTCTTCATTTTTGGATGACTTTGAAGCAAATAATGATACGCCTCACCATTTTTTAATTCTTGGAGATTTTAACATTCATGTTTGTCACCTAAATTGTTTGCAAAGTATTGAGTATGATTTCGCCCCGCAAGGGGTTACCCATTTTGAGCACACGAGGAGCGGGATGTACTTAGAGAGTCTTTTAGCCGCCCATTACGTGTTTTGCCCAGCACAATCTAATATCTCATCCCCGATCCCAAGCTACATAGGTAAAGGCCATGATAGTATTATTTTTTTTTATATTTCTTTTTATTTTCAAATATAAAACAAAGACGTATCTGGGACATCACATTCAGTTACAATAATAGGCAAACATTTTCAGATATCAGGATTTCTGTATAAAACAGTGGGCGGGGTCATTGAAACATCGACGCGCAGATCGTTCAATAATGGTTAACTGCACCGAATTAAGCTACATTTGATGCGCTACGGTACTCAGTCCCCGCCACCCAACAGAAAAGGATAAAGAAAGGCGTAGTGCCCCCAGATACGAAAAAACTAAATCAGGATAAATGACAAAAATGTTCACGCCACAGCCTAAACTAACTACACTAACACCCATCCCCCCACCCTGCACCCCTGCATATGGCTTTCGCCAAACCCCAACTAGCAGTGTGCCTGTCGCCCCATCTAACTAAATACTAAAAATAGAAAATGGAGGAGGGCACCTTCATACGTGTCCCTGGTCCTCCTCCCTCCCGCCAGAACCAATAATCCCCCAGAGAAAATCCACAAATCTATTAAGAAGCTAATGCAGTACGCAACAGGGGAAACTGTAAACACCGCCCAACCTCCTGCAAGCATCATGGTAGCAAATCCCACATCCATCAAGACCACAATGTCAAACCCAGTCAATCAGTCTCATCTTTGACCCTTTCGATCAGACGTGCGAACCCCTTCCGGACAAACTGCTGCCTCCACAGGATAGTCAAAATACGAGAAAAGTGCAGCAAAGTTCAAACTGAGATCAAGCAAAGATGTTAAGTCACTGAGAACTCCATCAAGTCCAAAGACTCTCCTCACCGTCATGAACTCCCAACTTTGTTTCCTCCGCCATCGTAATAGAACTGGCGGATAGGGGAGAGACGCGGTTTCAAGCCCAAAACAGTTCTCATCAACAGTCTCCGGAAAGGGAGCACCGATTAATCCTTCCACAGTCAGCGTTAATAGTAGGCTTGACGATCCATTCGAAGCACCGATCTCGCTCCTATCGGCCATCACACCAGCCGGAGGCTCTGACACCTCTCGTTGCACGGGGCCCGCTTCCTCTATCAAAATGGCCACCGTGGGTATCTCGAGCTGCTCCATTCCTTGTAGTGGAGCAGGGTCCGGTCCAATCCGCCCAATATCAAACGAACGCGTTATCATTTTATGAATAAGGGCTTCCACGTTAATATGAAGAGCCCCAATGGCCGCCAGCACAGTTCGCAACGACGGTTCATTCTCAGTCCGCTCCACTGCTCCTCGCTCGATATCAACCATTTTCACGTTCCCCGTCAAAAGTGGAACGGACAACAGCAGAGGGGGACTCAATGTTAACAGCGGCATGGTTCTGCGCTTCGCCACTGCAAGCGAAGATCCCAACCCAGCGAACGCCGGCGGGTGGCTAACCGTGCCACCGGGTCAGGGACCTCCACCAAAAGCCTCAGTCGTGCATCGTCACCCCTCCTTCGATATTTACCAACTCAGGAGACCGCCATCAAAATCGGGCCAAGAAAACCTCCACAGCAATAGACCGGACCCTGCCACACGCTCACGGCTGATGTTGTTCAACTGGAACCCGGCTGGGCCAGTACTCGAGACTCCGGCTTCCAAGCTGGGCTAGGCCGCAAACTTTAACACAATATAACTCTGTCTACCAAGCCGGTAGAAATCTCGGGATCGCACCATCGAGCTGTAGTCCGGTTCATACACACGGAGGCAGGGCGTAAAGACAGGATAAATGACAGGATCATCTGGCAGGAGACGGAGGTCGGCGGAGCCGGGAGCCTAAGCAGCCATCTTGTTCGGTAGCGTAGCTCCTCCCCCCATGATAGTATTATTGATTACATTTTAGTATCATGTCCCTTGATGGACCGTATTGGCTCTTTTGGAGTCACTCAAAATGGGCTGAGCGACCATAATCCCCTTATGATGGACATTAAAATTAAGGCCCTTAAATGTGAGATACCTCTGACCCTTATTTCAAATCCTAATATAGCTGCTAATTGTCAGGGTCGAAGGCTGAGGTGGGAGGTAATCACTCCGACCGATTTCCTTGGTAACTTCTATAATAGTAACCCTGAGGATTTTAGCCTATGTACTAACACGGTCTCTGAGCCAAGGGAAATTTTAAGCGCCTTCGACTGCATTACAAAACAGATAGCGTTCAACTTGACTCGACGGGGCAAACCAAGGCCTAAGAAATTAAATAAATTGGTTTGACCAAACGTGCATTACTGCCCATAATGCCCTTTTGGAGGTGCTGAAAGAGCCTGTAAGGGATACCATTAGGATTACTGAGGCTAGGAGGGCTCATAAAAAAGCAACTAAATCGAGGAAAATCGAGCTTAAGGAGATGGCTTGGGATGAACTGAGCCAAGCTAGTATCCTAAAAAGCAGTACCCACTTCTGGAAAGTGATCAATAGCCCATTTTTTGATGAGGCAGATAATACAACTAAGGACTGCCTCATCTCCCCAGAAAGGTGGGTGGATCACTTTAGCGGCCTGTACTCTGAGAGTATTCATTCGTCGCCCACCCCTCATGTGAATTTAACCCAGGTACTAAAGATCATTTTCCTGGAGGAGGAAGTTATGGAGGCAATTGTGTCCACAGCTAAGGGTAAAGCACCAGGTCCGGATGGGGTCCCGGCGGATTTGTATAGGGCCGATCCTAGTGTGTGGGCAAAGATTTTAACTTTTGTTTTTAATGCTGCCACTAAGGCTGGTTTCCCAACGTCTTGGGGTAAAGCAGTTATTGTTCCAATATATAAAAAAGGCTCAAGAGAAGATCCGGCCTGTTATAGGCCCATCTCACTCTTGGACTCTGCTGCCAAGATAATGGGAAAAGTTGTTTTAGCACGTCTTACAGATTGGCTGGACAAAAATTCCATCATTTCGGACCTACAGAATGGCTTCAGACAGGGGAAAAGTACAGCAGACCAATGCCTTAACCTGCATTTGCTCATAGGAAAGTGCACGGTCGTAAAGCAGGGAAACATCCATTTAGCCTTCATGGATTTGTCCACTGTTTTCGACCTTGTAAACAGGCAAAAGCTATGGGCTTCTCTTTCTGGTATTGAGCTGGAACCTGCACTAATATCCTTCCTGGCTGATATCCATTAAAATAACACTGCAGCGGTCCGTTATAATGGTAATGGGAGTTTAACAGAAGCATGGTCGGTGAAGCGAGGAGTAAGGCAAGGATGTATCCTCGCACCATTACTGTTTACGCTTTATATAAACAACCTGGGAGAGGCACTAAATCCTCTTGTAAAGACATCCCAAGAGCAGGTTTAAAAAAGATCCCAGCATTACTGTATGCAGACAATGCAGTTTTAGAGGCTAGAACAGCAATAGGGCTGCAATCTCTTTTAGATTGTTTTATTGATTTAATGGACTCTCTTGATTTAATAACCAATTTCAAGAAGTCACATTCTATGACAATAGGCGGGGGACGGGCAAAAAAGGCAACATTTTTCTGCAAAGGGCTAGAGCTCGTTAAAGTGACAACCTTCACATATTTAGGGATACTTTTTGATGACAGAAGGACATGGGCCATGCAACATACCCTCAAAAAGAATAGCTTATTAAGGTCAACAGTCGCACTGTTAGGGTTTGCAAAATGGCTAGGTTCAAAGCCACTCCCAGCCCTTATGAAAATATATAATGCAAAGTGTGTCCCAATGGCACTATATGGGAGTGAGGTATGGGGCTACATAGATGCTAGTGAAATTCAAGTAGCAGAAAACTTTTTTACGAAAGCTACTGTCGCTCCCAGCATCTGCTGCTACTTTTAATATTCATGAGGACATGGGTGTTGGCTACATTTTAGATCAGATTGTTGTGGCCCCATTATTAGGCTGGCTAAGAATTTGGGCGCTGCAGTCATCTAACCTAAATCAACTGATAATTAATGATTGCATTTCCCTAGACAGAGCCCTCAATATTCCATGGCTACGATATGTCAAACCCCAAATGGTCATTCTGGGAAGCCCTGATTTGTTTACAAATCCTAGGGCTCTCAGCAAGGTGGCCATTAAAGCCATGAAGTCCCAGTTTCTTAACAGGGCAATGTTAATGAGGGAAGAAGGTGAATTGGTCAAACCTTCAGTTAGGAGCTTTGTAATGCTGAGCATAGGAAGAGAAATCCAGCCATACTTGACCTATATAAACAAGCCATTTCATATGTTTGTATAAACAAGGTTCAAGTATAACATGCTCCCATGGCTATTATCTTTTCCCAAAGGCTTTTCCAAGGAGGGGGTTTTGGGCCCCTGCCCCTGTGATAACTTTTCAGAGCAGAATACTTTACACATGTTTTTTTTCTGCGACTTCCACGTTTTATTACGTAATAAATTTATATTGCCATTGTTAAAGGCCGGCTTTGGCGTACTTGCAATGCCTGGGGTCCCCGTTGGTGTGCTTTGGGGTAGCTAGCTTCATCACAGGGTCCATTAGACAAAGAAATAAGGTTTAGAGATTGTGGCACCCACCCCCCACCTTCATTTTTTATAGTGACCTTTTGGAAGAGGAAATTTATTGGTGTGGCAATTTAACCAATGAACTATGGGATTTTATAAGGAATACTCAATGGGTGATAAAACTTTTAAATTATTTATTTAAACTCCAATTGATGGTGCTATGCGATTAATATGGTCTTTGTATTAATTACAATATATGTTTATCTGTAATGTGTTATTTGCATTCTATAGTTGTATGTAATGTACTTTTTATTCCATGAAATTTTGTATTGCGCTTTGATGGTGAGAGAGCGCAAATTTGAATAAAAATTATGTATAGGCCATATTTACAAGCATATCGTGTAACGTAGGAATGAAATGTATATCGAACATGAAGTTGACGCTTATAGCATATAATCAACCGATGAAGTCAAAAGAAATATAGGAAATGTATAACTGTATTCACTTTAGAATGCATTAGATTTAGAAGGCTCGTATACGTAGTGGGCTAATGTACTAATGTGTAGAAATGTTTACGAACAGAAGAACGTGCAAAGTGAAATTCAAATACGTGTGTAACTTTAAATGCAGAAACGGCGAGAAATGTAACATGGAGAAATGTGCAAGGAGCATACACATAACGATGTAACCAATGAGAATATAACTTTATGTTCTATGTATAGGGTTTATATTCTAAGTATGAGATTATATTCTGTGTGAACTTTATATTTTATGTATTAAGGTTCATATTCGACGTAATTGTATTCTATGTAAAATTGTATTTGTTTAGAAGAAAGGTATACTAAAAGCGTTCATATATAAATGTATGTTAAAGGTTAGACTGTGTAGAAGAAGTTTGTAGGAATGTTAGAAGGGTTTAGGTCATTTGTGATTATAACCTGACTAACCAAGAGTTCGCAGGAACATAGTCCAATGTATGTAATTTAGTGGACTCGCAGGAGTCGTGAATAGTCTTCACTTGAAGGTGCGAGCCGAAGAGTCTAGCATTTGTTAGATTTAAGGTGACAAATGTCGAACGAAGTTTATTGCCTAAACAAGAGAGGAGGCGATTGGAATTTGAGCTTTGTTTTGAATGACCATTCACAGGATCTAGTAAGGTCAAGAAATTGTTGTAAGTTAAAGTCTTGTTTAAGTTCATATGACTTTTGATCTGGAAAGTGTCAAACTAAAGTCGCCAGCAAGAAGATGAAGATGACATCTAAAGAGAAGGGTCAACCTAACGGACGACGCGAAGAGATGAAGCAATGGAAAGAGCCAGAAACTGACATCATCGGGGAAAGTCCGTGGTGGGCGTCAAGGGGCGTTCCACCCACACTGTGATTGTGTATTTTAGGGACAGCACCCCGGGGAGAAGATAGCAAGAGCTCAGAGAGAACAGCGAGAGGCAAGTTAGAAGGGTAGATGCCTTGAGCAGATGCGCTGAGAGAGATCAGAGCGCAAGGGAGCAGTAGGCCGAGGACCCTTAGAAGAGCGGATGGGTAGGCAGAGAGGGTACTGCTTCTTAAACTTAAGTTACCTTTAGAGGCTAAGAGAGTTTGAACTTCTTTGGAAGTCAAACTGCTGACACCTTTTTAGGGAAGAAACTTGCGAAATAGGGAAGTCACCTAGTATAGAGTAGGGACAGATTTAACTTGATTATTTTCTCTTTCTGTAGATGACGCAAAGGAACCACTTCACATCGAAGCTTTAAATTGCTGATTTTGGAACTGATTTTGTATTCTTTGTATACTTTGAGATTTATCCTAAGAGAATTGTATTTGCATTCAAATTTGACTTTTATATAAAACTTTTAAACTTTATTAGTTGTAAGTGGTTCTTCAGAGTGGCGTCAGTTAATGGGGTTTGCCTAAACCTATGTGGGGGTTGTCTTTTACTCAATGACAGATACTATCGGTCCAAACTTTATGAATGAGATAAATTATTAAATTGATCATAAATTGATACCAAAATCTCATTCCCCGCAGTTGGTAGCAGAGAAATGATGGTTATCTTCTTGAGGAAGACGACCTAGGCCAGGTTTAGTTTACCCCAAGGTCCCTAGTCATCGACGACCAGAAGAAGAATCCCTGCCGAAGAAGGTGCTGACGGTGCGTCGAGAGAAAAGCAGCAGAATCGGTCGAGAGTGAGTATAAGGGTCATGCGTTGTAAGATTGCGGTGTTTTATGTTGTTCCTATGTTGTAATGTCAAGCGGAGTTGAATGCCTGTAGTGTGATTGAGGGAAGGTTGTGAGCGCGCGCAACCGGATAAAATCTTATGTCCAGAGAGGGCTTAAGTGGTTAGGGTGTATCGAACACCCAGAGTAATTTGTCTACCATTGAAAGGGGGTCATGAGGTACCATTGATCGCCCGCAGACCGATGATAGGGGGAGCGTTTGAGTGAGTGTATGAGTAAACGCATGCTGGTCGTACGTTTACTGTGTGTAAGTAACCTATCAGTTGAGGCAAGCGTCCGACCGTAAGAGGAAAGACGTCTCGCCAGTTGAGGTGACAATTACAGTTAGACTGTGGCCGTACAGTCAGAGAAAAGTGATCGCTTGGACGGAAGTAGTCATTTTTCGGCGTATGAATGAAACGCATGCAAGACCGCGAGACGAGTTGAGAAACGAAGGAAACTGCTGTAGAGGGAACGAGTGACGTCAGCGTAGAGCCGCGCCGAGATTGGTCGGTTGGCATAGAACAGCGTTGGGATAGGCTGATTAGCAAGAGTCGCACAGGGATTGGTGGTTGTCATCAGGACGTAAATAAGGAAGAGAATTAATAAGGGAGAATCGTAGATCAAAAATGAAGTGCTTTAAGGGTTTAAGGAAAATCTTTAGGAGGAATAGAAGAAACTTATATGCTGGAGAAGAAGCTCCACCAGAAGGCACACCAGCTTATCATATGGCAATAAATGTAGGCTTACACTCGATAATGTGGATTTCCGAGTGGAACAGGCTAACTGAAGGGGAAAAGGAACTGACGTTTCCGAGATTCGGAACGTTTAAACTAGACGTGTTGAACCAACTGAAAGCGGTAATGCTTGCAACAAGACCTCTACCGAGGCCAACACAATTCGAAGTTCTTAGTGCATGGTTTAGAGCGGCACACGAGAAGAGTTTAAAGAGGCGTCAAGAACGAGTGAGACGATCAGTAAAGGCAGTACAGGATGCCAAATGGGATGAGGAAGCTAAGAAGTGGAGAGTGCAAAAGATAGAAGCAGACAAACTGTTCACCATGATAGAAGCCACGGGAGAAAAGAAACCTCTAGAGGAGGAAGATGAGGAAAGCGAGACGGAGGAGGATCTAATAGAGAGGCTGTTAACAGATAGACCACCTCCATATAGTGGCGAAACCGCAAGTCCCATATTACAGCAAGGGGACGGAGCTAGATGGGGAGAATACAAATCGATCCCAGTAACGGAGTGGGACGCTAACAAGAGTGAGGAAGTACCCCAAACTAGTTCCGAACAGAGAGTAGTGGGAAGATTCGTGGTCCAGAAGGTGCCAGAGAGGCAATGCGCAAGGTCGTACCAAATGCCAGACGCTTTACAAGTACCTGTTACCATAGGCCCTATAGTGTCAATTTACAACCCAGAGGGGGTCCAGCAGGAGGAACAGGCACGATGGGACAGGGAAAGGGCAGAGATGGAGAATAGGAATAACACGATGAATCCTCAAAGACAGAGATTAGCACCAGTGAGTCGGAGTACCCCATTAGATTCCGCAACGGGTCCCTGGATAGAACAAGGGGGTCAAAGAGGATCAATGGATTTGAGGGGACCTAAACCAAAATCCTATAAGGAATTAAGGGAATATCTGAAAGAGTGGGATACTGCTGAAGAGGCTCGGAATAAAAGTTTAGAAACAGGAGCAGAGTGGAGAGACCAGGATAACAAGGTCCTCTCTCATTGTGGAGCTGGCGAAAGCAGCCCGGAGTGGGAGAGAGGGAGTCAAGAAAGCAGAAGAGATACGTGTCCTACCATTAGCGGCAATAGGCAAATGTGCGATGATAGGAGTACAGGGTGTGGCGAAGTGCCTCGCGTCACCTTTAGTGAAGGAGAACGAAGGACGCAGGAATACCGAAACACTTTCAGATGCACACACCATGCTCCGGATGAAAATGTGCAACATTGGAATCACGGGAACATGGAGAGTCGCGAAGGGTCTCGCCATGCGTCCGGTGATCTAGAACGAAGTCATGAGAATACAGGTAGTCGCGAAACGTCTCGCCATACATCCGGTGATCACGAACGAGATCGCGGGAGCATGGAGAGCCAAGAAGGACCTTATCGTCTGTTAAGTGATACCAGACAGCAAGCGAGTTACAGTGGTTTAGAACAGCACGGAGGATCTTATCTCGTATCTGGAGAAACCGAGTCAAAAAGACGGAACGTAGGATTGAGGGATGGAGTATTGTTCCACCACACCCCAAGGGAAGATGGAAAGGCTTGGGATTTAGAGAGGTGGGAACAAAGAGATGGAAGAAAAATTCCTCATAACTCACCTGTGCTCAGGCGTAGGGCGCATAGTGGAGGAGAGAGGGATGTAAGAGAACAACCTAGGACTGACGTACTGAGAGCTGAAATAAAAGCAAGACGCATCGATGTAATGAGTTTAAAATCAGACTTGGACGAAATAATTGACGGTACAGTGGCAATTGAGAGGTTAGAGCTGTACGCACCAGATGAGATTCTGTTTTTGTCTAAAGATGTTACTCGGAAAGCGAGAGCAGCTCATGAAAAGTTATCTGAATTGGCAGAAAGGTACATGATAGACATATCACAAACTAAGGCTTTACAGGCCAATCATAGGCTGAATTGCACGGATCTAGATTTAGATGAACGCAGAACGATTGGGCTAAGAGTACACATAAGGGAACTGGTCATGTGTATTAGAATATGGAGAGATCTGGATAGATGGGAGGAAAGATGGTCCAAGAAGGGATCTGTCAGACGGAGTACACTTGTGAAGTCTCAGGATACAGACTTAATGCGAATGGAAGCTTTCCCTTTGCGAGAAATCGCGAACGGAAACTACGTGCATGTACCATGGAGTAGGGGGGATTTAGCGGCATTCACTAATTCCTTCCCGAAGCTTAGAGAAAATCCCGTTGAGTGGTACAAGCAGGTAGAGAGATTCGTGAAGATCTCTAAGGTGCTGTGGATCGATTTGAACACATTGTTCGATATCGTGGTACCCGGAGATTTGTGGACGGCATGCAAACTTAGTATTGAATGGTCCACTTGTGAGCCTCAGAGAGATACCCAGACAGGTGGTCCATCAGACAGGGTCATGGAAAAATACGAAAGAGTAATAACATGGCTAAAAGAGAAAGTGCCGGTCCAAGACATAGACTGGGTTAAGATAGATCGAACAACTCAGGAGCCTAAAGAGACAGTTCACGAGTTCTATGAGAGGTTACTGAAAGCATTCAAACAGTACAGTGGGCTAGACGTAATGGATCCTAAGGACATAGGGCAGTTTGTGTCGAAGTTTGTTCTCGGATTGAGACCAGACATAAGCCTAATGATTCAACAGCATTTGATCTGTTGGCAGAACAAACCTTTAGACGAAATTCTGAGGTATGCAAGATACTGTAGCGATGAGATAGACTCGAAGGCAAAGAAGCTCAAGGAAAAGTTAATGCTGGTACAGATGCAAGCAGCTGGAAAGGGTGGACAGCGACAGCAGGGAACAGGAACGCAAGCAAAGAAACAGAATAATCAAAGCAGAGATGAGGAAGAAAGACCGAGACCGAGAATGGATATCGCGACACTGAAAAGGACAACCAGGTGTCATCAGTGTAACGAGGTGGGACATTGGAGACGCGAGTGTCCGTATAATATTGAGACAGGGGAATTAGAACAGGAGGAGGAAGAGGTACAGAATAACGTGGTTAAGGGAGCGACAGTCCCGAAGGGAAAGTTTATCAAAGGGGGGACTCAAACTCCTCGAGCCCCGTTTCCTCAACCACCTCGCATTGCAAATGGAGGGAAAACCTATAGACAAATGCCATTGTTCGTAGGAGGAGAAGAATGCTACTACGTTGATCCTCTTACAGGGCAAAGAGTGAATAGGGAAGAAGACTGTACGTTAGGAGCAGCCCTGGAAGTAGATCAGAGAGGACCATACGTAGAAGCTGAAGTAGCTGGATGTCCGACGACCTTTTTGGTGGATACGGGAGCCACTAGATCCACGTTGAGATCAGCGGTAGTCCCAGGTCTGCCAATATCAGGAGAAATGATTCAGGTGGTAGGAGTCGCAAACAAGAGGATGACGAATCCTCTGACGGAACCAGTGTCAGTGAAAATAGGGAATTACAGTGACGAACATCAGTTTGTGATCTGTGATTCTAGCCCGGTGTGTTTGTTAGGAAGAGATCTGTTGTGTAAATTGAATTGCACAATACATTGCACACCTGAAGGAGTAGAAGTGCAGACCAATGATGAAGATGCCGATTTTAAAGTTGTAAACTCGCAGGAATGTGTGGAATTATATCCTACCCTGACAGTGGAGGAGCTCCCACAGGATTTGAGGGAGAAAGTGTCAGCTGAGGTGTGGGATTTTACTGGAGAAGAAATAGGATTAATCAAGGGGGTAGAACCAGTAAAGATCATGGTAAGACCCAATGCCGAGTATCCAAGAACACCACAGTACAAGTTGACACCAGAGACGATTGCAGGAATAAAGCCTGTGATCGAATCCATGATTAAACAGGGAATATTGAAGGAGATCGTGGGTAGTCCATGTAACTCCCCGATTATGGGTTTGCAGAAGCCTAGTGGAAAATACAGAATAGTACAGGATCTTCGAAAGATTAATAATATTGTTGTCTCATGTTGTCCAGTGGTACCGAATCCATCAGTGATATTATTTCAGATACCGTTCCAAGCTGAATGGTTTACCGTGATAGATTTGTGCCAGGCTTTCTTTTCGATACCTTTAGATGAAGATAGCCAGTATCTTTTCGCTTTTAAGCTGGAAGATCGCGTTTTAACATGGTGTCGTATCCCTCAGGGGTATACAGAAAGCCCATCGATTTTTAACCAGCTATTAAAGAGAAATCTTGAAAGTCTAGTGCTGCCCAAGAACTCAGTTCTAGTCCAGTAGATAGACGACCTCCTAGTTGCGTCAGAAACAGAGGAAGCTTGCAGAGTAGACACCATCACCTTGTTAAATCACTTGGCCGAGAACGGGCACAAGGTGTCACCAAGTAAATTGCAGTATTGTAAGACTGAAGTGCAATACTTGGGCCACAGGATTGAAAAGGGGAAACGGAAGGTGTCTCCAGACAGAATAGAGGCGATTATGAAAATGAACGCGCCTACAACACAAAGAGAGGTCAGGATGTTTCTAGGCATGGTCGGTTATTGTCGACAGTGGATAGCCAACTTCTCACTGAAGGCAAAGCCGTTATTACAACTGACGCACAAAGGAGTGAGTGATCCGGTACCATGGGACAAAGACTGTTTGATGGCGTTTTTGCAGCTGAGGGAGGACTTATGTCGTGCCCCGGCTTTAGGAATGCCAGATTACACAAAACCATTTTTGCTTTACTGCTGCGAAAGAGAGGGATGCGCTTTAGCAGTTTTGGCCCAGATCCATGGAGATGCGCGTAGGCCAGTGGCGTACTTTTCGGCTACATTAGATCCAGTAGCCGCAGCGTTGCCCGGATGTCTCAAATCCGTTGCTGCAACGGGTGTCAGCATTGAACGTTCTGAAAGCGTGGTGATGGGACATCAGTTAGTGGTGTACGTACCGCATTCTGTGGAATTGTTAATGACCAGGACTAAGACTCAGCATCTGACTAATAGCAGGCTCACACGCTACGAGCAAGTCATACTGGCTGCCGAGAATGTGACCCTAAAAAGATGCTCCGTCTTGAATCCTGCTACGTTGATGCCACTTCCAAATGAGGTGGATGATGAAAATTGTACAGATCATGACTGCCTTGATGTGACTGAACTATGCACCAAACCGAGACCCGATATCGTAGATGAGCCATTGACTGACCCTGATGAAATTTTCTTTGTTGATGGTTCATGCGTAAGAGACGATATTGGTCAGCTGAGAGCAGCTTATGCAGTTTGCACGATTACCAGAGTCGTAGAAGCCGCTTGCCTGGAAGGAGTACACTCCGCTCAGGTAGCTGAAATTATTGCTTTGACGCGTGCCTGTTTAGCAGGTAACAAAATTCGAGTCACCATATACACCGATAGCCAGTATGGTTTCGGGGTAGTTCACGATTACGGGCAGTTATGGTCTCAAAGAGGTTACATGACCTCCTCGGGTTCTCCCATCAGGAATGGAGAATTCGTGAGACTATTGTTAGAGGCATTGCAAGGACCATCAGCTATTGCGGTTGTCAAATGTGCTGCGCACACGAAGAATGTAGACTTTGTGTCGCAGGGCAATCGTTATGCTGATGAAGTAGCGCGTTACTGCGCAGAGCAAGGATATTCTCACACTGATGTGAAAGTGGGGGGAGTACAGGAAAGAACTGAATTGACCATGTTGTTAGACACTGTAGATACGTGGGATGAGTTAAGGAGTGTTCAGGAGAATGCACCAGATGATGAGAAAAAGGGCTGGGAAACAGCGGGTTGTGTGAAAAGCGAGATGAATTTTTGGGTCTCTGCCGATGGGAGAGCAGTTTTACCAAATGAACTTGTTAGTCCAATGGCAAGGAAATTGCATGGATCAGCGCACATAGGAAGAGATGCCATGGTGAGAGTATTCAGACAAACGTGGTTCAATCCTAAGTTTAGAATAGCGGCAGAAGCAGTATGTCAGCGATGTGCGATTTGTCAGCAACTAAACGTGGGAAAGAGAACACCAGTTACATTGAGTCACATTGGGAGGTCTGGGGGGCCTTTCAATAGAATGCAGCTTGATTTTATAGAAATGCCTCCATGTAACAGACTCAGATACGTTTTAGTGATTGTCTGCATATTTTCTAGATGGGTTGAGGCTTACCCTACACGTAGATGCGATACACTTACAGTAGCGAAACTGTTACTTAGAGAGTTAATACCGAGATTTGGGGTGCCATCCTCTTTGGAATCGGACAGAGGAACTCATTTCAACAGCGAAATAGTGAAGATGTTGTGCTCAGCTTTGAGTATTGATCAGAAGTTACACTGCAGTTATCGACCAGAAGCTTCAGGGATTGTAGAGCAAATCAACAGTACAATCAAGTCCAGACTGGCTAAAGTTTGTTCATCGACATCCCTGAGTTGGCCAGACGCACTTCCAGTGGTTCTTATGAGCATACGTAGCACACCAGATAGGAAAACAGGCCTCTCTGCACATGAAGTGCTAATGGGGAGAGCTATGAGATTGCCATCGGTTCCGACTGCAGCGTTATTGAACATCACAGACGACTTGATCTTGGACTACTGCAAGGGACTATCTGATGCCATTAATTCTGTGTCCCTCCAGGTCCAGGCTGCAGAGGTTCCATCAGCACAAGATTTGTGCCATGACCTGAGTCCGGGAGACTGGGTCCTGGTGAAAAAGCATGTCAGGAAGAACTGCTTAGACGTGCGCTGGAGAGGACCGTTTCAAGTCATACTTGTCACGAACACTGCGGTGAAGTGTGGAGGCCTGCCAAACTGGATACATGCCTCACACACCCGAAGAGTGCCAACACCTCTAGAAGAAACAGCTCCTCTCTCGGATGAAAATCTGGCGGAAAACGGAGAAGCCATAGAGGGGGAAAGCCAAGCTGTAGAGGTGATCGAAGAGGCTGTGTCAGAACAAGTCGACGAAGGTCAAGACACTAGCGAGACCGAAGTCGCCTCAGGAGACGAAAGTAACTGGGAGACTGAATCGGATACTGAACAATCTGAGAGTGACCAAGAGACTGGTCCAAGAACAAGGAGCAGAAGAACAAGGAGTGACGAAGCCAGTTGGCCGGAGAGAAAGAAAAGGCCAAGCTCGGAAGAAAAGCAAGAAAGAACTCTTGTCCCGATCGCTGAAGAATCGGATCAGGAGGAAGAAACGACAGACTCAGGAACTGAGAGTCCACGAAGGTCGAGAAGGGTACGTGTGCCCTGTAGAAGGTACACCACCCCAGAGTGGACTTATTTAGCAGATGTCTTGGGGACAGAAATCTGGGAGAGTGAAGAGTGTGAAAGTAATCGATCTCGATCCATTTGTGGCAGTGGAGATATGGATGTTGACTCCTGGACTCGAGACTGAGGGGTTACTGACTTTCACACTTCCCATACCCCCATACTTGAGTCGGATTAAGGATTTAGTGTTGAACAGATTACAATTTCCAACATTTGGTCATCAAATATCAGAGGAAGAAGACAAAATCATTCGTTTTGAATTATTGGAACTAGTTGCAAGAGCTGCAGGTGCAAGAATAATTGTTGATACATAAAGACTTTTGTATATAAATTATAAAGAAGAAGATAACCTAGCGCCGAGTGGAAAGAAGAATAAAATTAAGGATTACATTTAGAGGACGGAGAAGGGTGAGGGTTGTCTGTTGTTAAAATATAAAGAGACATTGTTGCGAAAAAGAGACTTTGTTGATAAAAGAGCACTTTACAAACTGAGAAGAAAACAAAGCAAACGAAGGACTGAACTGATAAACTTTTCGCAAAAGAAAGAGTTACGCTGTTTTGACAACATGGAGAACGGCAACCCAAACAGAAAAGCTAGATGTATAATAGGTACACTTATAGCGGTAGTAATATTTCTCATAATAACAGTAGTGACAATATCATATATCATAGGACATGGAAACGATAAAGAAATAGCAGATGTAAAAATTGTAACGACTTTGAAACCTGCTCTAGAGGGAAAGAAGGAGGAGAGCAATGTTATACGTGAAAAGGCGTTACTAGCAGATGAAGTTCGTAGATTACATGTAGATGAGTCACAGGGAAACTTTAGGTCAAACGCATATGCTAAACTGTTATACGAATATATCGATGCCATGGAAGCCAAAGATTGCTACGTTTGTATGCAATTGCCGGCTTCTGTAGATGAGGGCATCCGATATCATCATCTCCCATTGACTTATGGGATAACATGTAGCTTACTGCTTAGTATATTTTATGGTAGAGAAGGGTTTGAGTACTACTTTTCAAATTATGATTCGGTACTGCCTGAAGTTCCGAATTATAAGCAAATGAATAAGTGGGACTATTACAAAAAGGAGGATAGACTAGCCAAATTCTTTCTTCCTTGGGATACATTAGATACTTCATATGCACGCAGAAATAATCTGACTTGCAAAGTGTCAGAGATTGAGAAAAAGTTTATAGCACAAGTAGATGATCGATACAGAAGGCAGAAAATTCTAAAAATGTCAGGACAGTGGAAAACTGATTGGACCGAAGAAGAGAAGGCACATAAAAAGAAAGGGAGTAATGGTCCAATAGCATTGGATAGAACGCAGAAAGGAAAGTTATGTTTAACTCGAAGCAAGACATATTATGAGAGTGAATTCGTAGGTGAAGTAAATTGTGAGCATGCTTTTAAGTTAGAGTATTATACGAAAGATTTTATGAAAGGGATGCAAGCTATTCCTAATGTATATTTTGTATGTGGGAGAAATGCCTATGTAAAACTGCCTGACAATTGGTATGGTTCGTGTTACTTGGCAATTGTCTTCCCCAAAATATATCATGCAAAGGATTTAGCGGTCATAGAAAGAAAGGCTTCGACAAGAACGAAAAGAGAAGTAGGAGATGCAGAAGTAGTAGGAGACGTATTTGGAGCGATGTTTCCTATGTTAGGTTTAATACTTAACGATGTTAAGATCAGGAGACTAGCTACAGTCGTAGATAGATTATCTGCAAGTACTGCAAGGTCATTAATGTTAATAGAAGGTGAGATGCAATCGATTAGAGCAATGGTTCTTCAGAATCGACTTGCTCTTGATGTGATATTAGCAAAAGAAGGCGGAGTTTGCAAGGCTTTGAAGGTTCAGGAATGTTGTACTTATATTCCTGATAATTCAAAACCACTAGAGAAGGTTATAAGAAACATTACACAGATTCATAAAGAAATCGAAGACATGACAAAAATAAATGTTTGGGAAAAAGTAGGTAATGGAGTGGGACAGGTTGGAAGTTGGTTTGCTAACCTTGGCAAAAGTATAGTGTGGTACATACTAAAACCTGTATTAATAGTATTAATCTGTATAATCACATTGTTAGGAGTAGTAAAACTATATAAATGGTATAGGACGAACCGGTTACAAAGATCTATGAGAGAGCAGGAAAGGAGATTAGCTGCTTTACAAGATCAACAGTATAAAAGCTTGAGAGCACTTGAAACGATGAAAAGAGGAAATGATGTAACTAGTTCGGTTTAAAAGGTATTATTCAAATTGCTTTTAGTGATGACTCCTAAAAGTCATCAAAGGGGGGACTGAGAGAGCGCAAATTTGAATAAAAATTATGTATAGGCCATATTTACAAGCATATCGTGTAACGTAGGAATGAAATGTATATCGAACATGAAGTTGACGCTTATAGCATATAATCAACCGATGAAGTCAAAAGAAATATAGGAAATGTATAACTGTATTCACTTTAGAATGCATTAGATTTAGAAGGCTCGTATACGTAGTGGGCTAATGTACTAATGTGTAGAAATGTTTACGAACAGAAGAACGTGCAAAGTGAAATTCAAATACGTGTGTAACTTTAAATGCAGAAACGGCGAGAAATGTAACATGGAGAAATGTGCAAGGAGCATACACATAACGATGTAACCAATGAGAATATAACTTTATGTTCTATGTATAGGGTTTATATTCTAAGTATGAGATTATATTCTGTGTGAACTTTATATTTTATGTATTAAGGTTCATATTCGACGTAATTGTATTCTATGTAAAATTGTATTTGTTTAGAAGAAAGGTATACTAAAAGCGTTCATATATAAATGTATGTTAAAGGTTATACTGTGTAGAAGAAGTTTGTAGGAATGTTAGAAGGGTTTAGGTCATTTGTGATTATAACCTGACTAACCAAGAGTTCGCAGGAACATAGTCCAATGTATGTAATTTAGTGGACTCGCAGGAGTCGTGAATAGTCTTCACTTGAAGGTGCGAGCCGAAGAGTCTAGCATTTGTTAGATTTAAGGTGACAAATGTCGAACGAAGTTTATTGCCTAAACAAGAGAGGAGGCGATTGGAATTTGAGCTTTGTTTTGAATGACCATTCACAGGATCTAGTAAGGTCAAGAAATAGTTGTAAGTTAAAGTCTTGTTTAAGTTCATATGACTTTTGATCTGGAAAGTGTCAAACTAAAGTCGCCAGCAAGAAGATGAAGATGACATCTAAAGAGAAGGGTCAACCTAACGGACGACGCGAAGAGATGAAGCAATGGAAAGAGCCAGAAACTGACATCATCGGGGAAAGTCCGTGGTGGGCGTCAAGGGGCGTTCCACCCACACTGTGATTGTGTATTTTAGGGACAGCACCCCGGGGAGAAGATAGCAAGAGCTCAGAGAGAACAGCGAGAGGCAAGTTAGAAGGGTAGATGCCTTGAGCAGATGCGCTGAGAGAGATCAGAGCGCAAGGGAGCAGTAGGCCGAGGACCCTTAGAAGAGCGGATGGGTAGGC